>NC_056574.1:35072900-35328931 GCF_018340385.1 Cyprinus carpio
AAGCATGTATTAAGCTTGGTTAACCAACAACAAAAGATGTTAAATAAATGTATACATGTTAAGTAAAACCTACGTACGACACAAATGAGTTTAATTGGTATCTCTAATGTATTGGTCTTATTGGTGCTTCTTTTAAATATATATATATATATATATATATATATATATATATATCTATATATATATAGTATATATAGATACTACTATTTTTATAAGCATGCCTTCTTTTCACTTATAAAGAGAAAGTATCACCCAAAAAATGAAATTTTCCATAATTATCTTCAAAGATTTTCCAAATTCAGTCCTTGATTCAAATTTCTCATAAGCTTAAATTGATTTGGTCTAAAGAGAGAAGAATTAATGATTATTTTATTTGAAAACTACATATAAAATCGCTACCAAAAATAGATTTTTGGTAACTACAGTTTGGCTAAAACTATTGACTAAAAGTAGTGACTAAAAGTTGACTAAAATGCAATTGACTTTTTTCGTCGACTAAAACTAGACTAAAACTATGAAAGACTCAAATGACTAAAACGTGACTAAGACTATTAAGCATTTCGTCTCAAGAACTAAGACTAAAGACTAAATCAAAAAAACACGTCTGCCAAATTAACACTGGTGGAGAGCCAAACGGAGACAGGTCTGAGAAGGAACCTGAAAAAATATTTACCATTAGACCCCTATGATCCAGACATATTATGGTGTATTTAAACACCAACATCATATTTCTCTCCAAAAAACAACTGTAGAAAGTGCCAACCTGACAGCCAAGGTCACATCATGCCACACTTAAAAAAATTTGATTGGTGACCAGGGTGGGAATTTCATTTGGCCATCGATGTTGCAACTTTTAGGGCACAAAACGAAAGTGGATTTCACAATCTGCCAAACACATCAGTTAATACATCACGCCACAATCATACCGTATAAAAAAAAAAAAAATCACACCATCATCACAATCATATTGGAATACTTACACAATCCTAAATTCAAATAACACATTAAGCTACATAACACAAAGCACACTCGGGGCATAGTTCATGAAATAGGCTAGTAAGGCTACATAATACATTTTTACCGGGTATGATGGGGTGGCTATGATGGTGGAGCAATGATGGGAGTGGCACCATAAAAGTAGTCTAGAGATCGCATAGTTAAGAGATTAGGGGTGCATTCATAAATTAACTCTGAGGGCAGTTTCCGAACCATCAAGAGTGTAGCAGAGCGAGCTCGGAGTGAATTTACAAACAAACCCTAGGTTTACAAGTTCAGCTGTGAACATTTCGATGTGTAGCCTAATATACTTAGAATTAAAAACAGTTAATAATAATAATAATAATAATAATAATAATAATAATACATTTTATTTATAATGAGCTTTTCTAAAACCCAAAGCGCTACAAACACATAAAATACAAAACTACAATAAATGCAACACAAGGTAGAAACTATAAATCATAAAATACTCATTATAGTACAACACAATAGAATATTACTGACAGTCCATAAAAGCAATTTTAAAAAGATGAGTTTTTAACAGCTTCTTAAAACTGGCTAGTGTGCTAACAGCAACGGGAAGCGCGTTCCATAACCTGAGTGCAGCAACAGAGAAAGCTCTCTCCCCCATTGATTTTAATCTATAGGGAGGCTGTTGAAGTGTAAGAGAATCAGCAGACCGAAGGGAACGAGAAGGCGTGTAACGAGTGACTAAGTCACAAATATAAGAAGGGGCAGTTCCATGTATAGCTTTGTATGTTAATGTTAGCATTTTAAAAACAATACGTGACTGTACAGGAAGCCAATGCAAACTATAAAGCACGCCTGTGATATGTTGACCTGATGAAGTATATGTGAGAATACGAGCTGCTGAATTCTGGATATACTACAGGCGTTTGATTGATTTAGCAGGTAAGCCAATGAATAGTGCATTACAGTAGTCAATCCTGGAAGTAACAAACGCATGAATAAGCCTTTCAGCGTCAGGTGGAGTGAGGAAAGGCCTAATTCTTGCAATGTTTCTGAGGTGATGGAAAGCGGATTTTGTAATATTCTTAATGTGAGAGTCTAGTGTCAGATGAGTGTCAAAAATCACTCCAAGGTTACGAGCCTGAGCAGATGGAAGTACTACACTGTCATCCATAATCAAATTAAGATTTCTACCCTTATGTATAGCCGCTGGTCCAACAATTAGAACAACCTCTTTTATAGAACAATTCAGTTTTAAAAAGTTATGGTGCATCCACGTTTTTATTTCCAGCACACACTCTGAAAGAATTGTTGAGGTGAGAGTAGGATCAGACTTGGAGCTGATGTAAATTTGGGGTGTCATCTGCATAAAAGTGATACCCCAAAACCATATTTCCTAATAATTTGTCCCAAAGGAAGCATATACAGATGGTAGACAACCAAAATGAGTAATGCCGCCGCGCGTACCGCCGCAGGGCCGCGGCGTTAACTGCAAGTCAGCCGTGTGTTAAATTAATTCGCGAAACTACCGCCAGGTGGCGCAAAGGGACGGATTGCGCGACTGAATGTAATTGTAAAATTAGATAAAAGGAGGAGGTAAAACAACAATAACATTATGATATAACATTGTACCATCTTTAAAAACCATTAAAAAATGTACAGTGAGTTAATTTCAAAATGTAGGATAGTCTTAGGCTACAGTCTACTCATCAAAAATTAAAAGAAAACCTTTACACAAAGGATCTTATGCTTTCTATTGTTATTAAACAGTCATTAAATATAAGGCCTATATATACGGATAAAAAGCTAAATGTTTTCATTTCGTTTCATTCTTGGTTTAAAAAAAAAAATCCTTCAGGTTCCATTTGCAGATCGAAATGAGAACGGTCCAGCATTTAGCAATAATTATGATTCATTCTGTTATTATTCTTGATTTTTTCAAACTGCTAACACTTTGCATTTTTTGAATTATGCCTTTACTGTGTGACCAAAAATTTTTGTATTTTCTGTTTCAGCTGTTTGATCGCGCTGGTGCCTCGCGCACATTCATTGGAAACAGTAGCCGTTCACCGTGCCATACGGCGCGAGCAGCGGTCCACACTTTGGCATATTTTTGTTAATTATGATTATTATTGTTTTTTTTCCGTCGATACTGAAACACGCGTGAACTACAAAGCCTAATTTTCCTAATGAATAATAGTTAAGCTTCAAATGGGCAACATCACGAATATGGAAACGTTTGGATTTCTCCCGAATGAGAGAGCCCAACCTTACCTTATGGTTCGCTTTAAATTATTATTCATTTATTTTTTGTTTGTTTGTTTATAGCTAAGCCTATATTATTATATACTGCAATTTTATTTATCCATTAGAATTATATATTTGTAATTATGGTTCAACTCATACAAAACTTATACATTTAAAGGATTTGTTGTAAAGTGAAGAGAACTAAAAATATCCTGTTGGCACATTATAACATTATTAGGCCAGCCGTTATTATTTCTGAATGTAATAATATGCAACTTATACATGACTTATATATTTTTTTTTCCTCTCACAAACTTAATTCATTTTTTAGCCTGTTTTAAAAAATAAATAAATAAATAAAATAAAATGACATGCAGCAAACGAAAATAGGCGATTAATCGGTTATAATTTGTTACTGTGGGGTAATTATAATTATTATATACTTAGGAACAGAGTCTGGGCCTAATCTAGCCTATCCAGGGTTTTTTATTTTTTTTTATTTTCATTGCATCTGAAAATGACTTTGTGCAGCACATTCACTTCGCACGCTCAACCTGCCTCGCGCGTTGCTCAGCTGTGGACGATTTAAAAAATGTTTGCTATAAAGGTTGCTGTCCCATTTTATACAGGAATTGTTCATTTAAAAAAAAAAATCGAATTATATTGTTAGTTCTAATTATATTGTTAACACAAGTTCATTTAGGCTATTTAACATGCACTGTGACATTTTACATTTAACTCCTTGAGATTTTAAAGTCAGTTTAATAGTATTGAAGTTCAAGTTTTTAAAAAATGGTTTTAAATGCTTAAATTATTTCTATGAATTAATAATATGTTATCAGGTTTTAATTGCTTAAATTATTTCTATGAATTAATAATATGTTATGTTTATTCTTGTAGAAAATAAGTGTTTATTCTTTAAGAAAATAAGGGAAAAAATAAGGGACGATCCAAATATTATTCATATTTGTTTTGCTTCCCCTATTTATGTAAGCTACAATTATTCTAAAAAAAAACAAAAAAACAATGTAATTAAAAGTGCCATCGGCCTGAGTAAATTTGACCATTATAGAATTGTGACTTTAAAGGTTAGTGATTTAGGAGGTGAAAATACTGTGAAATTACAAATGTTACGGGATTTTAAAGTATGACCACTGAAGGTCTATGAAACGTTACCCAATAAAGCATTTTTTTTAAACAATGGCACTTAAAGTTTTGAACTAAAATATTATTTCAACCATATAGCCTGTGAATAAACAAAATGCATACTTTTCAATGAAAGAACACTGAGAGTTTGCTTCTGGTGTTTGGATTTGTACTTCAATAATGAGCTCCGAGTTTAGGAATAGCCAACACGGGGTTTTTTTTATTTCTCTCTCTCTCTCGCTCTCTCTCTCTATTTAACTCTCTAATTAACAGCATTAACTGACAATGAAATACGTCTTCTGTCTTGCTACTTGCGGACTTTGAAGCTGGGTCAGTGAGCGCTAGTCCCGCGCGCTGTGAAGCGGGAGCAGCTGACGGAGGATTCCGCTCGGTCTTAAAGCCTTCCGCAAACTCTACGTTCACAAATAACAATGATTTTCGTAAAATAATGATTAATTATCAATTGATAATTTGTTATTATTATGGTCTTGTGAAAACAATAATATGGGCTGCGGGAAAATAATGAATAAAAAGAGTAGGTCTGCTGTGAGTGCAGGCATGTTTCAACCCAGTAACATGACAACACACCGTTCCTCGCAGCCAACAAACAGACCGAGTTCAGTTCAGCTGGAGGGGGTTGGGGTAGTTCTGTATAGCTTGTGGGGGTTGATATAAATGTGTGAATCTCTTGGTCTTTCATATGCACAGTGTCTTATGAGGGTATCAAACTTGCAGAACAGGTTTAGATAGGACTCATCATTTTGGTTTTAGGGCAACTTTGAAGAAAGGTTTTGATCCACTTCAAATGTTGACTACTGTATAGCGCAATATAGTTTATTAGTTATTATAACTTCAGAGGAAGTTGCCTTAACTCAAAAATAAATAAATAAATAAATAAATTCGCAAACTGTTGCTTTAATTTTATTTTGTTTCGTCTAAACAATATTTTTTTTTAGACTATGAAATATAAATTCTCACAGAATGTAGCCTATAACCAATATATTGAACCATCTCTTTATGTTTTTCTAAATCCCAAACAGAGTCCAGACATCAGTATGATCCGTCTATCATGTTTTATAGGCTTTTTTAGATTTGGGAATACACATGCATTACAGACATGACAAAATTTTTTTTTTTTAGTTTTTGGAGACATTATTATTATTAATATTATTATTATTATTATTATTATTTTTTTTTTTTGTAGCCTATTTAGTGAACGAACTCCATCGCACACCTGTAAGTAATAGGTGCGTAGAAAAAATAAGACCTGGTGGGTCGTATAAACATATAAGGATCTCCCGCACACTATCTTAACTTGCAAAATAAATTTTTAATCACACACAACGTTTCGGTCACACGACCTTCATCAGGAGTATACAAATGTTCAAATTCATCTCTTTTAAGATAAACACATGACCAATTAACAGAGTTCCATCTGCAAATAATTAATAAACTCATTGGGAGTATATAATTAGCACCACATCATAAACAGTTGTTATAGTTACAACAATCCAGATCACCTATAGGTTAACAAATTCATCCAAAAGACACAATCAACACATCGTCATCAAACAGCATCAAATTGTAATTCTAAAAAAGTTATAACAATCAGTCAGGTTCCACAGTCACTCAAACTCATCATGAATACATAGTGGAAAAGAACACCTCATTCAAAACAATTGCATGACTATAGCATTACATTAAATAATGCTTCATCGTTCATACCCATAGGTGATAAAGTTTGGAGGGTGTAAATCCAAAACAGTTCGCGTCTTTGTAGAAGTAATTCAATGTCTCTTATGTTCACTAATTCTTTGTTTCAACTGACGTGACGTTTTTCCCACATAGCCTATACCACAAGGACAACGGATCAAATAGCCTATTTAAAATGCACAAACCAGAAGCAACAATATCTGCTGAGAAGGGTTGGCCATTCTAAAAAAAAAAAAAAAAATCAAATTTATTTCAATATTTCGTTTTTGTGTTTCAGAGGAAAAATCAGTGTTAAGGCAGCTCTCCGTTACAGACCGTTCTGAAAAGAAGAATTTATGCAAACGTGTATAAAATGCTTTTAAAAACATTAACAGAGATGTCTAGAGGGTATTTAATAGGTCTGCCTCCCATGTAAGATTTTTCTAGTTACTAGTCGTTCATTTTGTCATTATTCAACTAATCGCAGGATTATACTACATTTACATATATAATCCATAATGAGCCTTAATATATTTCGCGCTCAAGCACATGCATTAGCAGAAGTAGCCCAATAATTGTAAAAAAAAGGAGACATTTTAATTATTTATTAATAAACAAATGTTTTCTTGTCAGCTGCAAGATGAAATTCACAGTGCTGACTCTCTCCACATGAACGCGCATTTAAAGAGAAATACAACCTTCACAGATTACACAATGCTTTCGTTCTGAATTGATTCGTTTAAAAGACATTTCAAGCTTTCTGTAGATATGACAAAAGAGAACTGGAGCGCTGCTGGAATCCCTTGTATCCTCTGGTGCTCTTGGAAGGGTTAAATGTAGAAAAAAATTTTGGAAAAAAATCCAAGTCCAGGCACTCAATAGGATGCAAAAGTTAAAAAGCCTTTAATAGTTGGGCTAAAGCATTAACACACCAACGCGTATCGGCCCATTGGCCTTCATCAGGGTGTTGGTAACAAACAGACAGAATCACGCAATACTTATAGTTGCATTGGTTTCAGGTGTGCCACTCTGGTACTTGCAACACACAATTTTTGGCCACTAGAGGCAATAGTTCAGATAATGGCTAATACCAAAGGTCAAACCATACAAATACAAAATAAGGGATCTCAAAGTGGAAAAAAAGAGTAACACCAATACAAACATCTTGTGTACTCCACACAATTATATCCCTAAAGTCAATAAATGTGTAGAGGCTAGTTACCCATCTTACTTCCAAATTCATTGTCAAGATAGTTCTAAAACAACAGGAGAAAAATATTATTATGGGCATTACAGTACATTAAAAGAACAGTCAACATTCACGGACAACAATACACTGTCCCTATTGAGACACAACCTTTACAAAAAAGGTGAGAGGTCAAAGTCTTCATTAAGACCTGGATGACCGGTGGCCCTCAAGGAATAGATCCAATATGTCTCCCTTTGTTTAAGGCATTTGATGATATCCCCACCCCTGGCATCCAGGCGAACAGCCTCAATGCCCACTACTCTTAGGGTCGAATCACTCCCATGTTTTGCGTCTATATAATGTTTGGCCATTGGATAGTTCATATTTCCAGTCCGAATGGCATATCTATGTTCAGCTACCCTGTCTCTTAGTCTCCTTTTAGTAAGGCCTATATAAAAACAGCCACAAGTACACTCTAAACGATAAACAACATGGGTAGAATTGCAATTTATAAAACTATTAATAGTGTAAGTCTTATTGCTAAAAACATCCATAAATTTGTCAGTTTTAGCAATATTCTCACAATAATTACAATAACCACAAGGAAAGTTACCCTTGGGTTGACGAAGCCAAGTTTCACGTTTAGGAGCAGGGAGGTAACTTCTTACTAGCTTGTCCTTAAGTGTGGGGGGCCCTCCTAAAACTGATTCCAGGAGGTTCCGTGAATATTTCCCGTAAAGTCGGATGTATGTACCTCTACACATTTATTTTTCTTTATAATGTGTTTAATCTGGACAGCCTCCTTGCTGTAATGAGTGACAAAATAGGGTTTCTGTGTTGATACTCTATTGGGTCTAGACTGAAGCAAGCTCTTCCTTTCAAGTGATTGGGCTCGATTATGAGCTTGAACGAGAGTTTTTGTTTGATAACCTCTTTGTTGAAAACGCCGCTGCATATCCAAAGACTGATACTGGAAATCCTGATCTGAATCACATATACGCCTTAGTCTCTGGATCTGTCCAAAGGGTATGTTATCAATAAGCCATGGGGGATGAAAACTATTAGCATGCAGCAAGGTATTACGATCTGTTGACTTTCTGAAGATAGATGTATGTAAGAATCCCTCATTATCTTTTGAGATCCGTAGATCAAGAAAGTTAATAGTGTGTAAATCATAGTCCAGACTAAATTTTAGGTTCTCATTTAAGCTATTAACATATACATGGAATTCTACAAGTTCTTTTTCTGAACCTGAGAAACATCAAAATCACATCGTCAATATATCTACCCCACCACAAGATTTTATCTTTAAAAGGGTTGACGTGGGAAAATATATAGCGCTCCTCCCATAAGCCTAGAAACAGATTGGCATAGTTGGGAGCAAAACAAGCACCCATTGCAGTCCCCTTTTCTTGTCTATACAATTTATCTTGAAAGAGAAAGATGTTGTTCTTTAAAGTCCACTCAGTAAGTTGCACTATAAAGTCACTGGGAGGCATCAAATGTTCAGGTCTGGATGAGAGAAAGTGTTTCAAAGCCTCTAAACCCTCGTTATGTACAATATTGCTGTATAGAGACTCCACATCCATTGTGGCCATAATGCAGGAGCCTATGTTACCTATTTGTTCAATTTTTTCTTTAAAACCTGTGTAGTATCTTGAATATAAGAAGGTAAATCTGCCACAAATGGCTTGATAAAATAATCCACAAACTTGGAAGCAGGTTCTGTTATTGAATCATTCCCGCTGATTATCGGTCTGCCAGGTGGATTTTCCAGATCCTTGTGGACTTTGGGGAGCATATAAAAAGTAGAATAACGTGGGTGTTGACAAAGCAAAAACTCATATTCTCTCTTAGTAATCCAATTATGTAATTTTGCCTCATTAAGCAATTGCTCCTGCTCTCTTCTTATAGTGTTCATTGGATTGGATGAGGGCTTTGAGTAATACTGAGTGTTGTCTAGTTGGCGAAGAGCTTCACTTATATACTTCTTCTTGTCCCACACACAGACAGCACCACCCTTATCAGCACTTTTTATAATTATATCATCTCTCTCCGAAAGCCACTTAAGTGCTTGAGATTCATTTTGTGTAAGATTATGCTGGGTGATCTTTTTTTGTTTACTGTAAAGCTTTTCTACTTCATAGGACACCTTTTTGGTGAAAGTAGTCAATATGGGATTTGTGGTACAAGGTGAAAAAAGTAGACTTGGGCCGAAAAAAGAAGAGTTTACCGTGGTGGTTTGAGTAGGTAGCTGCACCCTGTGTGTTCTGGGAGTACCAGGCCTTCAAATGTAGACTTCTATAGAATCGATAGAGGTCCACTTTGGTGTCAAATGGTCTACCTGAGTATGTAGGAGAAAATGAGAGACCCTTGGACAAGACAGAAACGCAGTCATCAGAGAGGGGGAGGTCTGAAATATTGATTACTACCGATGCTTCAACCGGCTCCTTGTGATTGGTGGTTCCTGAGAGTGGGTTCCGCCACTTTCCACCCCTCCGCGTTTTCCTCTTCCTCTTTTGTAAGGTTGGTTGTGCTGTCTGGGGCGAGATTCCAAAAAAGCATTTCTGTCATACACATCAGCAATTTTGTCACGGTCATTAGTGACATGAGTTTCATCATAGTTCTCATCATCAGTGCTTGGAAGATTAAAAGACACTCTTCTTTTTGTCAGGTGTCCCTTCTTGCCCCAGCCATATATAGAACAATTACTATAGTCATTACGGTCTCGCTTAAATTTGATTATTTTGCCTTGTTTCAATTTTGTTGACAGTTTATCAAGATCTTCTTTTAGTTTATTTTCAAAAGGCAACCTGTGTTCCTCTGATTCTGTCTGGGTGAGCTGAGATTTCAAATCCTCAATCTGAGATTGTACAACTGACTTCTGCTTTCTGGCTTCTTCAATTAACAAGAGGATTAAGTCTAGGGAGCATTTGTTGAGAATTGCTTCCCATTTATCCTTAAAATCCACATTATCATAGCCAAATGAGGGAAATTTATTTAATCTCAAACCTCTTGGGATCATGTCCTGCCTCCAGTAGTCAGATAGGGTAATGATATGAAGATTCAGCTTCACCTCTTTTTCTCAGAAAGTTTTTGAAGATCAATGTGCAGTTTACGTGTATCTGTCCTCTGTGCATGTTCCTGGTTAAAGTCCAGTTCCAGAAGAGTGTCTTCTACAATGATAGCTTTGCCCTCATCCTTAGTGTAGGAGAAAGATTTGTTAGTGGCCATGTTGATATTATAGTGGGTCCCACAACGTTCAAAAAGTAAAACGGAGCTGCTCCTGTCCAGGGTCACCCAAAATGATCCTCATAAGACTAGACAAAAGAGAACTGGAGCGCTGCTGGAATCCCTTGTATCCTCTGGTGCTCTTGGAAGGGTTAAATGTAGAAAAAGATTTTGGAAAAAAATCCAAGTCCAGGCACTCAATAGGATGCAAAAATTAAAAAGCCTTTAATAGTTGGGCTAAAGCATTAAAACACCAACGCGTATCGGCCCATTGGCCTTCATCAGGGTGTTGGTAACAAACAGACAGAATCACGCAATACTTATAGTTGCATTGGTTTCAGGTGTGCCACTCTGGTACTTGCAACACAATTTTTGGCCACTAGAGGCAATAGTTCAGATAATGGCTAATACCAAAGTTCAAACCATACAAATACAAAATAAGGGATCTCCAAGTGGAAAAAAAAAGAGTAACACCAATACAAACATCTTGTGTACTCCACACAATTATATCCCTAAAGTCAATAAATGTGTAGAGGCTAGTTACCCATCTTACTTCTGAATTCATTGTCAAGATAGTTCTAAAACAACATGAGAAAAATATTATTATGGGCATTACAGTACATTAAAAGAACAGTCAACATTCACGGACAACAATACACTGTCCCTATTGAGACACAACCTTTACAAAAAAGGTGAGAGGTCAAAGTCTTCATTAAGACCTGGATGACCGGTGGCCCTCAAGGAATAGATCCAATATGTCTCCCTTTGTTTAAGGCGTTTGATGATATCCCCACCCCTGGCATCCAGGCGAACAGCCTCAATGCCCACTACTCTTAGGGTCGAATCACTCCCATGTTTCTGTAGATATATTTCTCATGTATGTGAGACACCACAATTTTAAGTTAATTCATTATCAGGAAAAAATTCAAGTGATCTAGAGGGCGCCTCCCTGTCCTGCATGCGCATTAATAATTTTCGCACAAACACTTAAATATGAATAATTATTCACATTTTGCATATGCATTACAACCTAAATTATTTTTTACATGCAATTATCCAAAATAAAACCAAACAAGATTTGTAATGAAGATAAAACAAATAAGAATAAATGCTGCGCGTGCACTCAGCATGACTTGCGCCGCGCAAATCTTGCACGCAGACATTTTACACACCTACATTTAAATGCGGCTGCAATTTTTTTTTTTTTTTTTTACTTAAATTCTATGTAAGCAAGTAACGGCGGCTCCCTTTAAAATCACTGAAGTTGTCTATTAATGAAGCTCTTTTTTACATCATTTGCAGTTTGGTGATTATAATGAGAGAACTTGAGTTTAATCGTGAGGACGTTTTATTAATCCGTCCATTCTTTAGACTTTCAATGATTTAGCTAAATCGTGCAGGTTTAATTTATTCATTTCTTGTTTAAATAAGGCCTAAATAATGGGAACGAAATTATACAGTGCCTCACGTTTTACTAAAATAAAGAAAATAATTTATAAAACACGCAACAATTTCTTACAGACAAATAGATTTTCCCAAGAAGTTGTCTGTCAAAATAAAGGACAGGTAATGAATAACAAAAATGCATGTTGTTTTATTAAATGAATTTTAAAATATAAATTAAAATATAGGCCTAATATATGATAATATTGACATTTTGCATATAAATCCATGTAGCCTAGCTCACTAAAATAGCCACTTTTAATGCTCTGATGCAAAGTAAACCACAATTTCTTTTGAATAATATAACACATAATTCATATTATATAAATAATACTGCACACCTATTAAATGTGTCAAATCTAAAATATGGTGTAATACTGTGTAGCTTAGAGAAAATATAAGCACAGGCTCATAGGCTTGATATTTATCCTGCTGGAATTCGTTCTAAGAAATGCACATAACTTCATAATTACCAAACTTTCATCTGTGAATATTAAATATTTTAACTATAGTGTTTTTCTTTCATTTTCCCTGACTGCAGCCGTCAAATGTAACACATCAGCGAGGCAAAACTGACGTCTATTTGCGAAAATGTGCTTTGATGCGCTTGTTTGAAAACTTGTGATTAAAGCGCCACTCAGCGGTCAAAAACTGCAGTCTTATTATTCAGTGAACGAACATTTAGATGTGCAAATCGAGCAGTTTCAATTCGCATTTTCTTATGAGTCAGTTTCGGATAACACAAATTTGCATGGCAAACACCACGTAGAGAACGCTTTTGTGTTTCAGAGTCCTTGGATAGAGAACATAAAACTTTAATGCCAGTCCCAGTAGTATGAACATTCCGCCGTCATCCTCTGTGTAAATATTTCGGCCGACGTAAAAGCCGACATGATTTCAAGGTCTTTTGAACACAGACGTCAGGAAGTAAATAATGTTCCAATGAGAGAAGTTCAGCAAAAGAGTACCTTATCATGATGAAATCCAACTGTTGTTGAAGAACCCGCTCTCCGCGAAGTCCACACAGGGTCAAAATAATAATGATGATGATGATGATGACGACAATGCAAAGCAAAGGAATCCGCATGATAGGAGCATCAATATCCAAACTGAGTCACTTGAAATAGAATCCAGACGCGTTGTTATCACACCGCAGCATATAAATAGCTATCGCACAGGCAACAGTGTTCCTAGTCAGCAGGATCAACAATCCCACGATGTTGTGCCCAAAACCACGAGAAACTCCACAGTACAACTCCAGTGTCGATAAAACAGCATAAAAATACCAAATAATAAAATCTTTACTGTTTAAAAACAAACGAATGAGGTAATAAATTAAAATACGGATGGAGAAGCGGCAGCCAACGTGCGCCAGAGTTCTCTCCACCAGGGTGAAGGATAAAAGTGCTTTGTGTCACTCCATGCAGTCGACCACCCCCTTCCCGGAACCACCCAACCTATGGTTACCTTGAGATGAAAAGGCATGGAGAAGCTTTCTAGACTGGACCACACAGAGAAAGGGCAGAAGATTTTCTTCACTTAGAAGGCTCATGTCCTCCTTGTTCTCCACACCAAGTTCCTCTTGGCCTGCCATCAATGTAGTTAGTGTGTCTGCAGGGAGGTCCTGAAGTACTGCCAAGACAGCCCTCCTGAGCTCCTCCTGTGCTGCAGCCATGTCTCTGCAAAGGAGTGATGGAGACAGATCATTGTAATGTCACACATTGTGTAGGCTGGCAAAGGATAATAATCCAGTAGATCATCATGCCTCATGCAAACAAACTGCTCTTGAGGTGTCCCCAAAACACTATAGACCCCAATGTCCCTCAACTTAACAAAACAATATTTTTCTGAGACAAAGGACACAGAGCCATGGTGCACAATAACCAGCTCTATCTTGCCAACCTCCAACTCTTCTTCAGTTTTCCCCAGCAAAATAAACATGCCCTTTTTGTATGATGTGCCCTTCACCGTCACTGTGTGAGATGCTGCTGTATCTTTAGATTCAAAATGCAAACCAACAACAGCCTCTTGGATTTTGTCGCTGTAGCTTTATCCAGTAACACACTCGGCTAAAACATTTCACCTGCACTCAAGTATGCCTGGAAGAGCTGGTGTCTCTCTGCGACTGTCTTGCAGATGTTCTTGAAATTATGTAACTTCCTAGCACATCTTTTGAAGAATGTGTGCTTACTTTCAAACTTGAGAGTCCAAAGGCAAATAAGGGGACCAAAGTGGGTAATGAGCTCTGGATAATGAAGTAAATAGTGATGTTTGGGCTTCAGGGGCTCATTGGGAAAGAGCTGCCTTCGAAAGTAGATATTGTCCTCAATGAGTATTTTAAGATAAGCAACCTGATCTGTAGTGATTGCTGGTGCACAAATGAGCTCCACAATTTCTCTGAGTTGCAGCACAAGTTGCCAGGCAGCATTCTCACATGGATTCCTAATCCTATCTCCTATCAGGAGAGGGAGCAAATGCAGGAAGCACCAGTTCTGGACAGCATGTCCACTAAGTCTTCTGCTACCTGGTGAAACATCGGCTGGTTTGTCCTGGGCATCATTTCCCTGATAGTTGAACTGATCTTTGCACCTGTTGAGTTGTGTATAGTTGAAATGTTTCTCCTCACCTAGATGACCAGTCAACAAACTAAGGTCACAGGAAACAATGCCTTCAAATAGGTCATGGCCAAGACATGGGGGTAATCCAGGCTGGCAAACATGAAAGAAGGACAGTTGGTTAAAAGGACAGTTTGACTTGATACCACATTCAGAATTTGTACCAGAGTTTTCTAATTCTTTTAGATTTTTCAGAAAAGACTGTTCTGTACGCTTGTTGCCACATAATAATGGAGAGCTCTCAAAACTTGATCTTTTTATATCACAATACCTGCAGAAATAATGGCTCACACTAAAATTCTCAACAAATCCACCAATACAGTGAGACCCTAAATTGTCACCAAAAATAGCACACAGTCGACCTCTGACAATTTGTCCATTATTTATCTCGATGCTAGTTTCCTCAAGAGCTTTCAGGTCTTTAACGAGGGGCTCAAATACCTTGTACATCCCAAAATATTTGAAGTCCTGCTCCTAACACAAGAGAACAAGCTGCATTTGATCAATGGATGATCTGTTATGAGGCAAAATATCAGTTAAAGTGAGATAAACTGCTAGAATCTTGTGTTTCTTTTTAGAAGAACCAAGTGGATTAACCACTTCAAATGCATCCTGATAAAGTATAAGACCAAGAGAAGATGGCTCTGCTTTAAATAAAGGGTTGCACTGAGCTCCCTTCCCATCATTTACATCCTGGAAAATACCCTCCGATGATGGTTGGGAACGTGTTGCTGCATACAGTTCCTGCATGGACTTGCTTTTAAAAAGTGCAGCCAATGTTTCTTTAATAGGCACATACTGGGCAAACGATTCCTTACCTTTCTCATTGATACCTAATAACTGAGGCACCGGCTCAACATAATTAAAATGTTTTTTTAAAGCTGTCTTTCTTTTCTGGTCTGTGCTCAAAGGCCCACTGTTACAGGCTGTGAGGAGATTGTCTTTTCTCATTTCATCCATAATGTTACTAATTGTGGCCTCTGGGATTCCAAGGACAGTTAGTTTCTCACTCAAGGTATTCAGCAGATTAGTCAGACTGACATGATGGACATCTTGATATCCCTCAATAATAGTTTGTATTGTAGTAGCCGGCAATAGTAGTTTAGCCTGAAGTTTTAGATAGAAAAGTGTGATATTCTGAAGAAAGAGGGATTCATCAACTGCAACAGGCACTTCTTGCTCATTATCAGAAGAATTAACATTAGATGGTTCACACTCACTCACTGATTCACTGGCAACAGGTCTTTCTACGTTAGAGGGGTTTTCTACATGTTCAACACTGTCATTGCGGTGCTTCTTAGAAAGATGAGATGCAAAACTTGACAAAACAGAGAACCTTCTATCACATCCTCTAAATGGGCATTCAATGTATAACCCTTCACGCAAATGTGACCTCAAGTGACAAACTAGTAAAGATGTTGTTTCACACCTTACTGCACAAAAGTCACATTGTATAGGAGTACATGGTCGCTGACTATTCCTCAAAGGCACGTCTGGTTTGTGGTCTCTGTACATGTGAGCTTTAAGTACAAGAATTTTAACATACTGTCTGGAGCATTCAGGCACACCACACTGATATCTGTAATTAACACTATTACTATGCAACTTAATGTGTTGAGTAAACTCACAAACTCTATTAAATTCCTTACCACATGTGCTAAACTTGCAAATAAACATTTTGGACTGTTGCTGTGCGAAGCTTGCTAGCAGCTAGCTAGCGTTAGTTGGCTGCTGGTCGAGCTCACCCTCACAACACGTGGTGGTTGTCTGAAAATGTTCGGCAAAACAGCGAAACGGACAAAAAAAAAAAGATAGAAATATATACAATAATGTTATAAAATCTGTTCGTGATATATGCTTTAACAGTTATAAGAAGATAGCGAACATACAAGCTACCATTTTACGGCTAACTAACCAACTCACTGACAGGAGGCAGATGTGACGTTCTTCTCAGAAGTCAAGTGCGCAATAAAACTTTCCACAGAACACCGGACTTTCAGCGAGTGCAGAAAGTTGAGAAGAGACCTTTCACGATGTGAGCTTTAAGTACAAGAATTTTAACATACTGTCTGGAGCATTCAGGCACACCACACTGATATCTGTAATTAGCACTATTACTATGCAACTTAATGTGTTGAGTAAACTCACAAACTCTATTAAATTCCTTACCACATTGTGCTAAACTTGAAAATAAACATTTTGGACTGTTGCTGTGCGAAGCTTGCTAGCAGCTAGCTAACGTTAATTGGCTGCTGGTTGAGCTCACCCTCATAACACATGATGTTTTATTAACAAGGTTTGGGAGGAGCACGATCAGATAATCAACCAATTTGGCACAGGTGCAACTCGTTTAGCTAACCATCTTAACTAGCACAATACGTGTGTATATAAATGCAGCCTACTTACCTCTATCCTGCGACAGTTTTCCGGCAATCTATTTTATCTTCCGTCGCAACCTGCAGGCCCTAGGCTCACTCCTTTCCCACCAGTCACTGCCGCTGAGCGGGATTTATTGTATCCTCCGTCGCAACCTGCAGGCCCTAGGCTCACTCCTTTTCCACCAGTCACTGCCGCCGAGCACCAGGCTGCATCGCAGCCGCATGCTCTCCGCAACGCCGAGGCTGAACCTCGCCTTAACCGGCGAGACTTCCAACTTCTTCCCTGACATCCCCGTATCATTCAGCCATACAAATATATTATCCGATTGGAAAGTGGATAGTGTTTAAGCCTGAAGCACTGATTCATTCAGACAAATCATTCTCGCGGAGGGTAAACAAAGCGGATCTGTACAATCTATTCTTCACCCTGCAAATAATCCAAGTCAGCCAATACATCGAGCAAAGCCCCGAGCTTGCCTCACTCACCACCACCACCGTCCCGCACAAGACCCGGCTCTTCCCGAGCTCTGGGTCGCAAAGGCATGTCTCAAATGAGCCAGGGTCGTGCCCCAGTTCTTACCGCAGCAAAACCTCATTCGCTTCCCGCTTTGGCTCAACTTTTCACCGCGGTTCTTCCAGCCGCAGCGCCGCATGTAGCCAGGCCTCCAGCTCGTGTAGCCATAGACATAAATACTATTATTACTTATGCTTGTAGCAGTCACTAGCGCGAGACTGCTTCCGCTAACGGCGCAGGCCGTGTTGCAAATTAAGTTTTTTGGGTAAAGATACTAAAGGTAGGTTGTTTGTTGCTAGAAGTTTTTAAATAACAGGAGAACATCATGGATGTTGATGTCATTGTTGTAACCTTTTCATTTGTAACCATGACGCAAAACTGTGTATAACACACAATGAAATTACTCACATTTTCTGTATTAATTTTCAATAGCATTTTTCCTGTATTTTAAATTGCATATTGTACTCAGATAGACAGAGAAGATTGAAATTGATTTTCGAGAAAATAAATTCAACGGTGTACCTAAAAAATTTACAATTATAGGTGCAAACTAACAACCAAGGTGTATCATAAAGAAACCATTAAAATTATTGAACAAGTGCAACTAGCAACCTAATTTGCATGCGTTGTGCATACTGCTAGGCACCTCACTCCAAGTCTCTACCAGCTGATGTGTGGCTGGCTGGCTAGTTGTTTCAATAACTACTACTTTTTGTGTTGTTAAGAGGAAAAGTGTCTTTTCTTCATTCTATCACGTTTTTAAATGTTGTTCACGAGTTCACACTTACATATAATTAGCTGAAGTATATAATGCATATTTGGCGTGCTGTCCGGGGAAGGGCTCCGAGCTCGGGAATGGCCCGAACCTAGAGTACCCCCCCTACATAAGTGTAAAATGAACTCTAAGTGGAGGAGATGGGGTGGAGAGGGGATGCTGATAAACCGTCAATGGATAGGGGTGAGTCAGCTGTATTTATACCCTAGTGTTGATTATCTTAAGTGAGCTCCACCAACTGTAATTACCCTAATTAACACACACACACAACCAGAACAATTATAAAAAAAAATCATTTCACGAGTTCACACTTACATATAAT
The DNA here is from genome assembly GCF_018340385.1 of Cyprinus carpio. NCBI lineage: Eukaryota > Metazoa > Chordata > Actinopteri > Cypriniformes > Cyprinidae > Cyprinus > Cyprinus carpio. The sequence goes on from NC_056574.1 coordinate 35,091,422, forward strand.
TAGCTGAAGTATATAATGCATATTAGGCGTGTTGTCCGGGAAAGGGCTCCGAGCTTGGGAATGGCCCGAACCTAGAGTACCCCCCCCTACATAAGTGTAAAATGAACTCTAAGTGGAGGAGATGGGGTGGAGGGGGGATGCTGATAAACCGTCAATGGATAGGGGTGAGTCAGCTGTATTAATACCCTAGTGTTGATTATCTTAAGTGAGCTCCACCTGTGGTAATTAGGCTAAGTATCTGACGTGCTCCTCCCGAACCTTGTTAATAAAACATCATTTCACGAGTTCACACTTACATATAATTAGCTGAAGTATATAATGCATATTTGGCGTGCTGTCCGGGGAAGGGCTCCGAGCTCAGGAATGGCCCGAACCTAGAGTACCCCCCAAAAAGGCAATAGCAAAAGGACAGCCACCAGACTAAGGACCCCCCCACACAACCCCCACAATAGCATTGAGATCTGGCGGGGGCTGATATTTGGAAAGTCAGCTGGTTGGCAGGCCGGAAGAGCCTACGTACTCTGGTGGGAGTGACTTGTACATTTGGAAAGGTAGGCCCTACCGGCTGCTGGTATTGAACTACGTGATTTGTGGCGCCCGGTCGGGAGGGCTGGAGCCGTTGCTCAACCGGAGCACCTCACTGCATTGGAATGGATGAGCCCTACCGGCCGATGAAGAAGGAGCAGTGTGATTGAATAGCCCGACCAGGAGGGCCTGAGTTGCCTCGACTGGAATAGGTCACAGTGTTGGCGTACGGGCCCTACTGGCTGATGAGCCCCTGCTAATCAGTGGGCAACCAGGGCAGATAACTGACTGAGAGGGCCCATGAAGCCTCCGACTGGAGATCGAGACTCAGGACGACGGACGTGTAGGTCCTCTCAGTTGAGCAGATAAACAGGCTTTGGGCCACCGGCAAAGAGGACTCTAGCGACATCGGACGGGAGATCAATACTCACGGCATCAGATGGATAAGACCTGTTTGTGGGCAGCAAGTAAAGAAACCCAACCGGGAGCACTCTCGCCGACATCTGACACAAGCACAATACTCAACGGCATCAGACGGGTAAGCCTCGCCGGCCAGGGAGCGGGAAAAGGAAAACCCGACTGCATGGGCTCTCGCGGCATCCGATGGGAGATCAGGACTCAGGGCATCGAACGGGTAAGCCTCACCAGGTGGGGGGAAAAGATTTGGACAGCGTTTAGCAGGAGGTCGAGACCATTAACGTCGTACGGCTGAGCATCGCCACCCGTCAAACAGGAACGAAAAGTTAGGTGGCCGTGAGACTCTCGCCGATGTCCGATGGGAGCTCAATACTCAAGGCATCGAACGGGTAAGCCTCTCCGACCGTAGCATGGGGGAAAGTAAAGTTTATGTGGCTGGGAGACTCTCGCCGACGTCCGATGGGAGCTCAATACTCAAGGCATCGAATGGGTAAGCCTCGCCGACCGTAGAAAGGAAAAGGTAAGGTTGTCTAGCCGGGAGGCTATCGCCGACATCCGATGGGAGCTCAATACTAAAGGCATCGAACGGATAAGCCTCTCTGGACGCAAGATGGAAAGGTAAAGTTGTGTTGCCAGGAGGCTCTCGCCTGCGTCCGATGGGAGCTCAATACTCAAGGCATCGAATGGGTAAGCCTCGCTGACCGAAGGAGGAAAAGGTAAGGGTGTGTGGCCGGGAGGCTCTCGCCGACGTCCGATGGGAGCTCAATACTCACAACATCGGACGTGTAAGCCTTTGTTGACCGTAGGATGAAAAAAGTAGTCAAGCCGGGAGACTCTCGCCAACATCCGACGGGAGCGCAATACTCGCAGCGCCGAACAGGTAAGCCTCGCTGACCGTAGAAAGGAAAAAGTAATGTTGTCTAGACAGGAGGCTCTCGCCGACGTCTGATGGGAGGTAAATACTCGCGACATCAAACGGGTAAGCCTCTCCGAACATTAGACGGAAAGGTAAAGTTGACTGGCCAGTATTTGACCAGACAGTGAAGGTTTTATTATTTTTATTTATTTATTTATTTATTTATTTTAAAGTAAGGGAGTGTAGCCGGGAGGCTCTTGACGGCATCTAGTGGGAGCTCAATACTCACGACACGGACTGGTCAGGTTCGCCGGTAGTCGGATGGAAAGGCCAAGATCGCTTGACCAGGAGGGCTCTTGCAGCATTCGACGGAAGTTTAATACTCACTGTGCAGACGGCTAAGCAACACCGATAGTTGAAAGAAAAACATTCGCTCGACCGGGAAAGCTCTTGCAGCACCTGCCAGGGAGTTCAATACTAAGAACAATTTGGGTTGCCTAATGGGTAGATGCTATGAGGATTACTTTTTGTAACCAATTAAAAAATCCGATGAGCTGCTTCCGATAATGTGTCAGAAAATCTTGGTGCGGTCTTTGCATTCGAAAGTTAAGCGTACAAAAAATAAAATAATAGAATTTCCTGTGCCAGTGTACCCAAAATAAGTGTTATGAATCTGGATGCATAGGCATAACTCTGAAATCTGAGGTGATGTCGACTTTTGCCAGCCAAGTGCTAAGACCCATGACATATATAAGGGATTTTTTTTTTCTCCCAGAATTTCAGAAATCATCAAGAGTAATCGAGGTGATTGTGTTTCAAAATAGCAAGTTATACGGAGCTGACGGATCGATTAGGAGTTTCTTACCCCACAATTTTCAGAGTAGCCACTCCAGTGGCTAATGCAAAACTGAGAAGGCGGGGCATCGAAAGGGCTGATCGTTAATGGGTATGGACCGCTATGATAGCCTTAAGCCAAAAATATCAAAAATATCAATATTTTTTTTTTTTATAATATATATAAATGACTGGGTAAGTCATTTGGTTTGTTTCTTTGATTTGTTTCCTTTACATCAAGAGGGCTCGGATGAAAAATGGCAACTTTTGATGTCCACCTTCAAGGATTTATGATTGCCGTAGCACCTCTGTTGTAAAGAATTGTTTAAAAATTCAAGATTAAGTGTACATTTGAATTAAATGTTTAGCCAAACAAGGATTAAATTGCACAGTGACATGGAGAAACAATCATCGGGAAGTTGGTGCCTTTTGAAGGCTTTTGACAATGCATGTACATTATGTTGTTTAAAGTACGTTAAGTTTGTTCAATAAAACGGTACTGTTAATTGCTTTTCATACCTCATTTAAACCGATCACAGAGGCCTCATTGCTATTATATATGTATTTCAGGTAATTTTAAAGGCTATTGTTTGATAAGGGCCAGGTTTTTTTTTTTTTTTCTTTCCTTGGCTTCTGTGAAAGCGTTCGCTGCTGCAGCAGTGGAGAAATATAGATAGAGGCTCCTGCGGGAGCGAGAACTGCAGCTGTTTTTTTTTTTTTTTTTAAACGTGCAACTTTAAGGTTATTAGGTTTAAAACACATGCATTTCCTCTTAATAACGCGAAGAAAAATAGTATTGAAAAAGCTAGCCGATGCGCACGTTGGCTAGACTTGGAGAGACGTGCCTAATACTCACGTCACATGTGAATTAGGTTGTACTTGTTGATTGTTTTTTAGTGGTAAACCTTATTTTTAGCTGTACAAAACAGTTGGTTTTTGCTGCTTGATATTGACAATTGATGTGTTCTATCATTATTTTAATCTGTTATCTTAATAAAGAACACTAGTTTGTACTGCAAACAGTTTTGCTGTTTACTGCACGTTGTTATTCTCCTCGTTATTTACCTATAGCGGCTAATGAAACGAAAGTCTCACCAATAGGCTCACTTCCACGTTGAGGAAAAAGGTGGATAATCGATAGTCGTTTAGGTACATAGCTGCAGTAATTTTCTCGCAAATCAGTCTTTCATCCGTTTATCTGAGTGAAGTGTAATTTAAAATACAGGAAAAAATACTCAGCGAAATTAAGAAAATCCTTGAAATGTATTTGTATTCTACGCCGTTTGCGACGTGGCTGAAAATAATATCAAGATCCTTGTGTCACAACGTCTTTAACAACTTTCAGCAACCAATGACACTTTTAGCGACTTGCCTAAAAATGTTTTTGTGACACGGCCTGTGCCGCTAGCGCGAGAGCTTGAGGCCCGGCTGCATGATGACGCTGCGGCCATATGAGCCATGGTAAAAGATTGAGTCGAAGCGGGAAGCCAGTGAGGCTTTGCTGCGGTGAGATCGGCGGCGCAGCCCGGGCTCGTTGGAAGCCTGGCGCTGCGAGCCCGCGATTAAGGAGAGCCGGGTTTTGTGTGCCGCGGAGCAATGGAGGTGTCGAGTGAGGAGAGTTCAGGGCCTTGCGAGTTTTGCCCGATATATTGGCCGCCCTGTTGTGGATTTAGGAGTGAGGTTTGGCAGATTGCTGGGAGACTAATAACTTAGATCGTACAGATCCGCTTTGTTTACCTTCGCGAGGACGGAGCGTCGGAATTAATCGCCGTTTGCCTCAGGATTACGTGCGGTCCACTTTACGATTGGAGAAATTGTAGGCACAGCCTAAAGATAAAAGGACGCCGGGGAAAAATTGGACGTGATGCCGGTAGATGCGAGGTTAAGCCTCAGCGTCGTGGGGAGCGTGTGCTGGTCGAGCAGAGCGGCGGCCGCAATAGAGCACGGAGCTCGCGGCGGTGTCTGGCGGAGAAGGAGCGATCCTGGGCCCGGGATTGGCCAGAGAACTGAAAAATCCCCAATATAGACCTCGTCTTCTAAATGAGAGAAGCTGAGTCTGCCATATAATGGCAAAAGGTGCAAACCGAATGCTGATAAACCGTCAATGGATAGGGGTAAGTCAGCTGTATTTATACCCTAGTGTTGATTATCTTAAGTGAGCTCCACCTGTGCTAATTAGGCTAAGTATCTGATGTGCTCCTCCCGAACCTTGTTAATAAAACATCATTTAAAGTTGTCATATTTCTCCTGCTACTTCTAACCTTTCTTTTCAGTGGTCTCCAGCTCCCATAACACACGCTGGCGTGAGGCTGTTTCTGCTAGCTGTGCAGGCTGCACAGGCTCTTCAGCATCTTCTGCTGTGTTCAAGTCCTCCTGGAAATTTCGTACTTAGGAGTTGACAAGTCGTAATGGTGATGTCAGGTGCAGGTGCAAGTCAGTTTAGTTGGCACAAGATGGCGGTGTACCTTCTTTTAATAAATTACAAGAAAATATAGGATGCGTTAATTCTCCTTATAGAAAATGAGAAGCAAAGAATTTGCATCAGGTCTGTTTTGCGTTTTTAAATTGTTTTAAATTTGTCAACAACAGACTTTGCATCTATCGATCCATTGATTTTTGTCATGTTCCTCATTTACACGCCCCTAACTCGGAAACTCAAGCTTAAAGAAAATTCTAAGTTTCCCACTTGTCATTACAGCTTCGTGGTGCTGTTCATGTGTGTTTGACTCGTAAATACGATGTATCCGACATTACTTGAATGCACCATTCCCCCAAATATCACAAGCCCCCGTGGACTACAGCCACAGCAGCTGAAACTAATGCAAAGCTGCTTACGCTTGCAACACAGGACCTTACATCTCAGTCTTTTCCTCATGTTTCTAATGACCTCTTTTTCTTTTCAGTTGCCTCCAGCTCCCATAGCAGATGCTAGCATGAGGCTTCCTCTGCTAGCTGTGCAGGTTGCACAGACTCTTCAGGATGTCACAAACCCCACTCCCTCCCCGTCGCCTACAGCAGCTGAAGGAAGCGTGAGGCTGTCCCCGCTTGCAACTCAGGCCTACACATTTCAGGCTTTTCCTCCTGTTTCTAATGACCCCTTTTTCTTTTCAGTTGCCTCCAGCTTCCATAGCAGACACAGTTTTAAATGTCAGGATGCCTCTGCTGACAACAGCTGCCCAGGCTCATCTTCCTCATAGCTCCCTACTTCATTTATAATAACATTGTCTTTCAGATCAAGTTCTGGCTCCCCTCGAGCTTCAAGACGCAGCAGGCCGTCAAGTTTGGGCCTCGGCCCAGATTCAGATGCTCCTCACACTCCACTGCCTTCCTCCTCCTCTCAACCAATCACTGCAGCACATTCAGCTGCCGCACCGCATGCAACATCGCTCACTGGCATGGTTTCCCAACCTCCTTTAATTTTCACTCTACCTCCGGCTAGCGTGAGGCTGCCTCCATTAGCCGCTCAAGGTCAGTCACCTTATTTTTGTTACCCTTCCACTTGTTCTTTTCCCCATCAATGGCCAGCAGCCCCCGCTGCAGATGCCCAAGTAGGGCATTTTCAGCCAGCAACGCAAGCATACTGGCCTTCTCCCCCATTTCCATCTTTTTCTTCCTCTTCCTACGGCTTCCCCAAGCACCAGGGGCTAATCCGTGCGTGAGGCTGCCTCCGCAAATGGTTATGGCCCCTCCCTTATTTCAATCTTTCTCTTCCTATGGGCCTCCCCAAGCACCAGGGGCTAATCCGTGCATGAGACTGCCTCCGCAAACGGTTACGGCCCCTCCTTATCTTCCTTCTAACTCTTCTACCCAAACTAAACCTCAGTATACTTTATTCACAGCGGCCCCTCTACCTACTCCACTGAATGCTGCCACTCCGGAACCTCCTCCTGTGCCTAATACCATCAAATTTCAGATTCTCACAGAAATTCAGAGCGCTGGCTCTGGAGGCAGACCCAAGACTAACCTCAGTACCTCACTATTCGCAACTTCTATTTCCATAAACTCATCCCTTAAAACCTCTCGTTGACGCGTCAATCGACTCTGTCCTCCAAGCAGGTTAACCCAGAACTATCCATTCATATCTAACAGCTTGGAGATGTTTCAAAGCTTTTCACCTCTGCTATAACCTGATTTTTCGTTCCTCACAATTACTTAATTTATTTCCTACCTTTAATTCAATGAAGAAACCTCCAAGCAGGGTCTATTAAAGGTTACTTAAGTGACGTTTCAATTTTGCATAAACTAATCTACAGCTTTTCCTCCCCCGAAATAAATAATTCTCAAACTTCTCTTCTAATCAAAGGAATTCAGCGCTCTCGACCATCAAACCCGGATTCCAGACAACCTATAACTCTGGACATCCTTACAAATGGCATCCAAAAATCTCCGCACAGGGTACCATTCAATCCATACCGCTCGTCCCCTTGATGCCATGTTTTTATTGGCAGCTTTGGTTTTCTGAGATGCTCAGAAATCGCAATAACCTCTAATTTCGACCCCAAACTCCACCCAACAATCTCGGATTTGTCCATACTTGATAGCGAAACTATCGCTTACTTCATTAAACAAAGTAAGACGGACCAAGAAAGGAAAGGCCACTACATATTAATTTTTAATCTCCCTTCTCCAATCAACCTTATCAGGCTCTCTTTTCTTAAGTCTAACTCAGGAACGATCAATCTAAATCCGCACTGGACCCTCTCTTTGTCGACGACTCTAACCATCCCGTTACACGTTTTTGGTTCCAAAAACACTTAAAACTTATCTAATACTTAAATGCTCAATCAGGCTTACCTGCAGAAAATTTTTCCAGCCACTCATTTCGCATCGGGGCAGCAACTACAGCAGCTAAATTAAATCATGTTGTTTACTCAATTAATTAGAAGCTCTCCTTCCTAATGCAGTAAGTCACCGCTCCTTTGGTCACAGTAAGGGACCTTCCAGCCGTCGTTTCAAATCTCCTTGCCTATTCCGCATCGGACAGGGCTCTCCCTTCCGGTGCAGCAGAGTCGCAGGCCCCCTTCGGTCGCTGTGAGAGCCCTCCATCTGATGCATCAAATCACGCCTGTATCCAGCCGCAAGGGGGGACTCTCCCTTCCGGTGCAGCAGAGCCGCAGCTCCCTTCGGACGCAGCGAGAGTCCCTTCATCAGTCGCGTCTCCTTGCTTAATCAGCATTGGACGGGGCACCCCTTGCGGTGCAGCAGACCCGTCGGCTCCCTTCGGTCGCAGGGTTAATCCTCGGTCTGTCGTTTCGAGTTACGATGCGTACTCGGCGGTGGACGGGGGATCTCCCTCCCGATGCAGCAGAGCTGTCGGCTCCCTTCGGTCGCAGCAGGAGTCCCTCCATCAGTCACGTTACCTTACTTATTCAGCATCAAACAGGGCTCTCCCTTCCGGTGCAGCAGGGCCGCGGCTCCCTTCGGTCGCAGTGTGACCCCTCCGTCTGTTGTTTCGAGTTACGTTGCGTGCTCTGCAGCAGACGAGGCTCACACTCCCGGTGCAGCAGAATCGCAGGCTCCCTTCGGATGCTGTGAGAGCCCTCCAAGGCATCAAACTGTGCCTCATATCCAGCCGCAACGAGGCTCCCCTTCCGGTGCAGCAGACCCACGGCTCCCTTCGGTCGCAGGGTGAGCCCTCTGTCTGTCGTCTGAGTTACGCCGCGTGCTCAGCGGCAGACAGGGCTTTCCCTCCCGGTGCAGCAGAGCCGCTGGCTCCCTTCGGTTGCAATGGGAGCCCTCCATCCGACACGTCAATCTACGCCTCAATTCTCCTTGCCTATTCAGCATCTGACGGGGTTCTCCCTTCCGGTGCAGCAGATCCTCGGCTCCCTTCGGTCGCAGGCTGAGCCCTCTGTCTGTCGTCTGAGTTACGCCGCGTGCTCAGCGGCAGACAGGGCTTTCCCTCCCGGTGCAGCAGAGCTACAGGCTCCCTTCGGTCGTAGTGAGAGCCCTCCATCCGATGCGTCAAACTGCGTCCCATATTCAGCTGCAAGAGGGACTCTTCCTTCCGGTGCAGCAGAGCCGCAGCTCCCTTCGGATGCAGCAAGAGTCCCTCATTTGATATCTGCCATCGTGCTCCTTTTATATCGGCATGTAGGGCTCGCAAGGCCAACGCTGCAAGCCGCAGCTCCTGTCGAGCCCTGCACAGGCTCTCCTGGTTGCTCTGCACCTTTTCTCTTTACAACATGCATATTTTGGGGGGCAACTAAAAATTTTGCTCTCTGGCTGCTGTCCCATGGCTTTAAGCTTCTTTTGGGGAGTTCTTCGGGTTCGGGCTATATTCCGGGCTCGGAGCCCTCCCCCAGGACAGCACGCCAAAATATGCTTACTATTTGCTAACAGATTAGATGTAAGGGTGAACTCGTGAAATTATGTTTTATTAACAAGGTTCGGGAGGAGCACGATCAGATTTGGCACAGGTGCAACTCGTTTAGCTAACCATCTTAACTAGCACAATACATGTGTATATAAATGCAGCCTACTTACCTCTATCCTGCGACAGTTTTCCGGCATCCCTCCTCCACCCCAACTCCTCACTCCTAATCTGTTTTTATCCCGCATTAGGGACAGGGGGAGTTCTTCGGGTTCGGGCTATATTCCGGGCCTGGAGCCCTCCCCCAGGACAGCACGCCAAAATATGCTTACTATTTGCTAACAGATTAGATGTAATGGTGAACTCGTGAAGTGGTGGTTGTCAGAAAATGTTTGGCAAAACAGCGAAACGGACAAAAAAAAGATAAAAATATATACAATAATGTTATAAAATCTGTTCCTGATGTATGCTTTAACAGTTATAAGAAGATAGCAAACATACAAGCTACCTTTTTACGGCTAACTAACCAACTCACTGACAGGAGGCAGACGTGACGTTCTTCTCAGAAGTCAAGTGCGCAATAAAACTTTCCACAGAACACCGGACTTTAAGCGAGTGCAGAAAGTTGAGAAGAGACCTTTCACGATAAGCACTTGGAAAAAAAAATTCTAAGATGCACGTGCGCAGTTCAGTTTAAGATTTGACACCGTATCTAGCAAGATTACAAACAGAAAAATTGCTCAAAAATCACGTTCGAATATTCCCTCTAAAAAACACATATATTCGAACATCTGGTTGCGCATTTTGTCAATGACGTGCATTACGTCAATAACAGGACACATTAATACAAATAGACATAACTATTTGTATAGGTAGTTTATTTAAGTTTAAACCTATTTGACAATATATTACGTACACAAAAACAAGTAACGTTAAATCAACTAATGGCCAAGACCGCAGACCTCACTCTCGCTCGCTCGCAGGCACTCTCTCTCGCCCTCACGCTTTCTGCGCATAACGGTTTAAACGAACAACAATAAACAAATGTTGAGGGCTGATCAAGAGTTTTGTGCAAGCAGTTTAAGGTCGCGACTCTTGTCCCAAATATACAGGCTTCATTCTGTGATTGAAACAAATATTGTTAACATTAATTGAAGTTTTACAGTATATAGAAGCGACATTGAACGCTCCGAGCGGGCTGTGCTGTGGTAACTTAACGTTAAACATGGAACTTTCCTTGACCTGAAACAGTAAATAATCAAACCAGTGGAAGCCTGCAGTGCATGAAACTGCTGTATCTAACCTAACGTTACCTTATTCATGCAATATCCCAGGCAGCGCGCCCCTTCGGAAAGCAGACAGCCGCGCCTCTGCTACCGCGGGCTTTTTTTCCCACATTCGAATATTAATTTTCACCTTCGAAATTCTGTTTTTAAAACTATTCGAATATATATTCGAATTTAGAATATTCGTTGACAGTCGAGCTAGCTAGCCAATCCATCCAAACAGTGAAAGAACCATGTTGTTACGCCCGTATTAGGGAGCAACAGTGAAGGAGGAAAAAGCGGTTTCGGCGGTTACAATACTCTCTTTATTTTCAGTCTCCATAACAAAAGACTATCTCACAAACTCTCGCAACGCCGATCAACATCACGGTCCTGGCCAGGGATCGATGTGACTGAAAGGAACGCACCACGAGGAAGCCCAACAGGAAGCTCTTATTAATGACCACAACTGTAAACACAATGCACCCAATCCACCTGATTATCTCACAGCTCCGCAGCGCACCTGTAGGGGAAGCACAAACACACACCAGACACGGCAGAGAAGATAATACAAAGTACAGCCGTGACACCCCCCCACTTAAGAAAAGGAAACCAATAAGTTTCCACCAACAATACTTGAACACTTAACCGCACCAACACATAACTTTAGTATAGGCCTATACATACACCACACCAACAAAATCCTTCCCCCACATGGATCGAATTAAAAAAAACAAACCTGTTAACTAGAAAATTTTACAGTTGAATTCTTTGACTTAAGCACTGGACAATTCGACTTCCAATGTCCTTTACCCAGACAATAATTGCAGTTATCATAGTCACTTGATGTTTTTTCCAAACACCGCCTGGTTGGGCCCACAGGGACAACGGAAGAACTCACCCGTGTATGAACCTGCCGTTCACTAAATCTTTCAACATAGGGCTTATGAATAAGTTCCCAATCATCCACCAGCAGTGCAGCTTCTGAAGCAGTTTTAACCTGACGCTCCACAACATAAGTAGCTACAATTTCAGGAAGTGTATTTCTGTATTGTTCAAATAAAATTAACTCTCTCAGCTTATCCATTGTTGTACTATCTGCCGCTGTACACCAACGATCAAACTGCACAGTCAATCCTCTTACGAACTCAACATTTGTTTCATTCAACTTTCGCTGTAATGTACGAAAGTGTTGCCGATAACTCTCTGGCACACGCTCATTTATTTTCAACACCGCCGCCTTAATGGCTTCATAATTCTGGCTGTCAACATCAGATAGCGTAGAATAGGCTTGTTGGGCTTTACCTGTTAAAACGCACTGAAGCAACATAGCACGTTCAACATTACTCCATTTACACGCTACTGCGACTCGCTCAAACAGGAGAAAAAAAAATCTCCACCTCAGACTCATTCAACGGCGGTACCAAACGCAAATTATGTGCCACACTCAGTTTCGTCGAACCAATATCAAAATCTGCACCCACCGGCTTACCTTCCTGTAAATCTAGTCGACACCTTTCAATCTCCAAACGCACCTTGTCACATTCCAAGCGGCGCTTCTCACACTCAGTATCACGTTGTATCATCAACAACCCTTTCTGCTGCTCAGATGAAAGAGTGCTTAACTCCGGCAATGTAAGAGTAGTCGGCGTCCACTCAGCTCTGGCGGACGGCGAAAGAGCAGTCACACCAAGAGTGCTTAAATCAGGCAACGCAGCTAAATCAGGCACCCTAGATTTTCTTCTCAATATTTTAAGATCACACAGCGCATTCTCAATAACTAATTTAATTCCGTCTTTTGACCTTTTCTGATTATAAGTTAGCTCGATTTTATAATGCGCAGCTAATTCTAATAATTGCTCTTTGGTCATTCCCTCTAATAATTCCTCCGACGGAGACTGAGAAAACGCTTCAGTTACATCGGTGGCCATAATTACCCTTAATCACGCTTACAAAAACACTCGCTCAACAAATATTACACACCAAAAAACAACTTTTTTTTTTTTTTTTTTAACTGACAAATCAGAATTTATTTAAAGAAACTAAACCATCCGTTTAACCAAATAAACCCTAGTCTTCAGTTGGCCCAAGACCGGGTACTTACGCACTAACTCCTGTAAGTTTGGGAAGACGACCAATTGCCGAGTCGCCCCCCAAATCTCGGATGTGCTCCCGAGACAACTGCTCTAAGCCCCGAGCCAACCAAAAATAACAACCAAAAATAAAAAACTACGTGCCCAAAGACACGTACTAAACCTACCCGGAAGGTTTGTTCTTCAAATGCTCCCAACAAATTATGTTATAGAACCTAACAAACTAATAGAGCGTTCCAACTTTATCAATTTACAAATAGGCGGATAACATACAAATGTATTAAATTCAAACATCCTACCTTTTATCCTCCTTCAAAGAAAACTGTCTTTCAAACCAAAATTCGCACGAATCCATACCCAATTTTTATCCCGGACGAGCCCCCAATTGTTACGCCCGTATTAGGGAGCAACAGTGAAGGAGGAAAAAGCGGTTTCGGCGGTTACAATACTCTCTTTATTTTCAGTCTCCATAACAAAGACTATCTCACAAACTCTCGCAACGCCGATCAACATCACGGTCCTGGCCAGGGATCGATGTGACTGAAAGGAACGCTCCACGAGGAAGCCCAACAGGAAGCTCTTATTAATGGGCACACCTGTGCACCGGTGCACCCAATCCACCTGATTATCTCACAGCTCCACAGCGCACCTGTAGGGGAGCACAAACACACCAGACACGGCAGAGAAGATAATACAAAGTACAGCCGTGACGAGCCACCAAAGCGGTTTCCAAAGAAACTTCAGGCAGATTAAAAATAGCATCAATTTGTGATGAACAAGGTACCTAATGTTAGCAACTACCAGTACATACCTGATTTCAATGGACTGATGGAGGAAGAGACGCGTTAATAACGTTAACTACCTTATCATAAAAGCACCTATTTCTGCCCATGCCCTATTTCCAATTTAGCTAACGTTAAACCACAAGGGGACAGCTGACTTTATGTTAGCTAATCAAAGCAGACGAAACCACCATCCACTCAGATAAGCAGAACTAATAACGTTATATCTATGATATAAAAATAGATCTGTAAGGGTAACAGTAAGTTACATAACGTGAAGTTAACTTACCTTCGTCCTAGAATGTTTGCTTCTTTTTTCTTCTTCTTGAATGAATGATGGCTTAGTCCCAGAATGTTCATTTAGAACTAATGTTAACCGCCTAAAAATTCAAAATTCAGACGCGGTGATTCCACGATGCAACGCGGTGGCTGTAAAACCATTGCAAAACTCCGCGTGTACAGTGTAGTTACAATAAATTTACAGGACTGTCCATAAATTTCCCATCATGCATTTGCATTTACAATAAAAACATGAATACAACATGTTGTAAAATTTATTGTAAAAATTACATCAATTGCTAACAGTGTAGGTATGATCAAAGATGATGATGAGTCAGCCTACAGGGATGAGGTGCAGCACCTGGCTGTGTGGTGTGCCACCAACAATCTGGAACTAAACAACCAGAAGACTAAGGAGAACACTGTGGACTTCAGGCGGACTAGGAGTCATGCACACACCCCCATCTACATCAATGGAGCTGTAGTGGAGAGTGTGTATCGAGTTTCAAGTTCCTTGGCATTCATATCTCTGATGACCTCAACTGGTCCCTAAACACCTCCACCCTGGTCAAAAAGGCACAGCAGCGCCTTTACTTCTTACGGAGCCTTAAGATAGGTCACCTGAGTCCCAGGATCCTTGTGGAATTCTACAACTGTACCATTGAGAGCATACTCACAAAGTTCATCTCAGTATGGTACACAAAAATCTCCCCACATCACACCAAAAAACACCACAACATGTTGAAAACTGCTCAACGGATCACCACCACCAACCAAACAACCTACCATTGAGAACATTTATCACAAGTGCTGCCTGGGCAGGGCAAATCATCAAGGATGCCTCTCACCCTAACCATGGACTTTTCACCCTCCTTCCATCCGGCAGGCATTACAGGAGCCTACGCTCTGGCACTAGTAGGGTCAGGAAGAGCTTCTTCCCCGAGGCTGTGACCCTTCTGAACTCCACAACACCAATCTAACCTGCACCTGCTTTCTTACAACACTGGTCACAGTACCTTTACATGTATTTGCACTACTCATATTTTGCACAGGCTGTACATTGTTCAAGCTATTACACTGTAAACTGTCTAACATTGTCACTGTACAAAGCACAGTAAACTATTTCTATAAAAATATTATTGCACTACTGATATTTTGCATACAATACATTGTTTAACAATACTATTGTACACACAACCAACTGTATTTATTACCACTGTTCTTACGTTGCTGTTCCTATTTATATTCTATAAATAGCAACTCCACTGTACATTCTGTAAATCATAGCTTCACTTAATCTGCACTTATATGTATATAAAACACTATATTCTTGCACTTCTGGTTAGATGCTAACTGCATTTCATTAGCTCTGTACTTGTAGTCTGCACAATGACAATAAAGTTGAATCTAATCTAATCTAATCTAAAGAAAAATCATAGAAGGAACATGGAAAAAGTCATTCTTACCTTGGCAGAAGTCAGTCAAATGCAATCAAGTTACAAATACAAATATTCACAATGTGGCACACTTATAAATTTTAATAGAATGCAAGTTTTTTTCTTTTTTGCTTTTTGTTTTACCTCATCAGGAAGTTCCTTAAGTTTCCCTATAAGCTGCTGATATAAAGGAAATATGGCCCAGTTTTTTTTCCCAATTCTGGTCTCACTGCTTAACTGTACGAAATCAAAAGACATAAATTTAACAATTATTATTATATAATTGTTATTATTATTATTATTATTTCTGCAAGCAAGTTATATTCAATAAATAAGTTAACCATTTTCTTTTTTCTTTTATTTTTGACTATTATATTCTCAACTGCATACAGTTTAAACCAGAATTGGGCAATCCTGTTCCTGGAGATCTACCTTACTGCAGGGTTCAGCTCCAGTCCTGACTCAACAAACCTGTCTGGAATTACCATGTCCTCTTGAAGATCTTAATTAGCTGGTTCATGTTTGTTTGATCAGGGTTGGAGAGGAACTTTGCATGAAGGCAGATCTCCAGGAACTGGATTGGGCATCCCTGGTTTAAACCAAGGTTTTTAAAATTGTTACTGGAGTCTTCCAAGGAAACCAAGGACTAAGGGCAACAATCAAAATGTATGATGTGAAATGTATGATATATATGACTTACCTAACTTAAAATTGTAGTAGTTCCTGACTTCAGTGTGCTACACACAATTTTGGTGTCTTTGGAAAGAAGACCCTTTGGGCTTTACTGTCCACCATCCAGAGTTGATAATGCTCAGAAAGATAAAGAGTTATAGACACTGAAGTGCCTTGAAAAAAAAAGTACCACACTGATTTTTTTTAAAATTTCATATAAAAATACATGAAATAAGTCCTGGAGCAATCCAGAAAAATTATGGGTTGAAGGTCACATGTCTCATGAGTTTCTATTTCAAATCTGAAGAAGATAACATGAAAAATGAGATTTCTGCAAACCTACATACATTAACTATGTATGCCAATTACAGTACATCCTGAAATGTTGCTAGAAAATTGCTAGAAATACAGCATTTACACTGATAGACACTCAAACAATCGGTAATCACATGTTGATGGCCTTAATACAGATGGTAATCATACAGATGCACCATTCAATAATCAGTAATCACACTCTATTCATATAGACTGCATTCACACTGATAGCTGTCTGTCACACGCTGATTAACAGCCATAGAGATGGTAATCATGCAGATAGAGCCACATTCACCACAAAACACACACACACACATGAAAAATGTTGAAGAAAAAAAAAAGAAAGAATTATCTGTGCAAAAAGATGATTGCTAAGTTACGCCTCCATCAGATGACAGGTGCGTCACAGCGCACATCACGAGAGAGCGCCAGAATTCAAATAAACAATAATCCGGTTATCTTTGACTTTTTTTTTTTTGTGTGTATGGTCCCATTCTGTTTGTGACACTGTATGCTACAAAACCATGTTACTATGAGCGTTATTCCATAATGGATACAAACAATAACTCTCCCAGAAGAAATAAGTCGTAAACAAAGGAATAAGCTTTTATTGTTTTCTATGGCACCTATTCTTAACCATAGGGCCGAACCAAACAAGTTATCAATTGAAGACACCAGAATGACCACTGTTATCCATGAGACAGTTACAATACACCATCCCACCACTAGTGGCAGTAATTCCTCAGCTAGTTTTTTAACAAGCGCTAATAAGCAGAAGAAGACACTCAGTCAACCGTAGCCTGTAGCAAAATTTAAGGAGAAATTTTTAAAGCGGAAAAGGGGAGACCAAAGTTGCGCCAACCCGCCCCAAAAGTCAAGATTTTGCCGCAAATACAATCCTGACTTCATTAAGTACGGATTTGTGAATGGAGGTGACGAGGCAGAGCCGAGAGCCCAGTGTGTGGAGTGTGGGCTAATGCTATCCAACGAAGCACTGAAGCCTTCAAAACTAAATTACTGTTCATTTATAACAGATATGAAGAGCACCTTCAGGTTCTGCAATGCAAAAATATAGACTGCTGAAACAATTATCAAATTATTTTGCAGTTTATAAAGATATATTTTTTCATTTGCACTTTATTTCAATTTTATTTTTATTTCAAACTTATATATTCAATTTGAAAAATATTAATTTGAATTAATTTATTTTAGCAACACATTTTGTTTTTATTTTATTTATTTTTATTTAAATACATTTTCTATTTTTTGTAAGTAGTGAACGAACTCCATCACACACCTGTAAGTAATAGGTGCGTAGAAAAAATAAGACCTGGTGGGTCGTATAAACATATAAGGAACTCCCGCACACTATCTTAACTTGCAAAATACATTTTTAATCACACAACGTTTCGGTCACACGACCTTCATCAGGAGTATACAAATGTTCAAATTCATCTCTTTTAAGATAAACACATGACCAATTAACAGAGTTCCATCTGCAAATAATTAAACTCATTGGGAGTATATAATTAGCACCACATCATAAACAGTTGTTATAGTTACAACAATCAAGATCCCCTATAGTTTAACAAAATCATCCAAAAGACACATAATCAACACATCGTCATCAAATTTTTTGTAAGTAAAATTTGTCAAATCTAACTGATTTTTGTGTTAATATGCCTGACTTGAGCCTTTAAATTTGTTCTTGATGCAGATTGATTTGTTCCATGAATTGTTGTGTTTGGCATCTTGTTGTATGTGCAGGTTTACATACACATGAATAATAAACTGTTAAACTGCAAGTGGATTTCTTTTAGTTATTGAATACACATCAAACCAAGGGTGAGATCAATAAACCAATACAGTGCTAATATTTGAATGGGCCCTGGGCCACTTTGTACTGTAAAATTTGGGCCCCGACATCATAAAGGTTAAGAACCCCTCCTCTATGGAATGTTGTTCAGTGGACCCTTAACTTTCAAACTAAATCAGGATTTACAGCTGTGGATGCATTTATGACTTGTTATTACGACGAATCTGGTAAGTACTGCATTTTGATTATGCATGTTTTGATGTGTACTGCTTACACAAATTTAGCAATACATTCCTTATAAGCTTTACATTGAAAAACAGCGATCTATCGTTGATTCTTGAGGCTTGGACTTTTATAATAATATATAGTTTGTACAGATTAATTTTGTCCCATTTTAATCTATTCGTAAACATTGACACATGCAAACAAAGAGCGTTCAGTGCGTTGGCGTCTAGGTGTGGGTTAACAGGTTAAAGAAGTTTGCTCCCTAAGTTGCAAATAAGTGCTTAAAATTTGTTTTTTGAAAACTCAGTGGATACTCTCCAAAATGGCGCGAAGGAGACAAATTGTTGAATAAAGTATTTTTTTTTCTTTCTTTTGCGCACAAAAAGTATTCCCATAGCTTTGTAAAATTACGGTTGAACCCCTTATGTCACATGGATTATTTTACTGATCTCGTTGCTATGTTTCTGGACATTGATCATGCTGTCTATGGGAGGGTCAAAGAGATTCCATCAAAAATATCTTCATTTGTCTTCCGAAGATGAACGGAGGTCTTATGGGTTTGGAACAACATGAGGGTAAGTAATCAATAAAGTAAAGAATTTTCATTTTTGGGTGAACTATCCCTTTAAGTGAACTATATCAATTCACAGGTGCTCAGCAGAACCATGCTCATTCAGAACTGTTTGTGGACAGTGCCTGTATTACATGAGCTTGAACATGCCTCCATAATAACAAATCTCCAGTCTTTAGCTAAATTGAAAATGTTGATTTGTAGTGTGTTCGGTCAACTATAATGAAAAAATATCTGCATATTTTTATACTTTAATTTGACCTTTTTTGGATGTATTGAGTGCTATATGTTGCCAAACATCAAATTAAGCAGAGCTCAGCACTTATGACAATACCCAAAATTATGACGTCTAGTATATGCATGATACGGTATGTAGGGTGTTTGATAACGATGAAATCATTTTGCCCCAAACTTAGCAATGACTATTTGCCGTGGAAGATTCACTTGTCCATTCTCATGAGTGTTTACATTCCTCGGCAAGCTCACGTGAGCTCAGTTTTACAGAAACTTGCTGATCAGATCACAGAGACAGAACAACAACACCTGGACTCTGTTTTAATCATTCTTGAGGACTTTAATGAAAGCAAATCTCTCCCGTGAACTGCCAAAATACAGACAGCATGTTACATGTCCCACCAGAGACAGTAATATATTGGATCACGGTTACACAACAATAAAGGATGCATATCACTCTGTTCCATGGGCAGCTTTAGGACTCTCTGATCACCGTTTGGTTCATCTTATACCGACCTACAGGCAGAAACTAAAATCGGCTAAACCTGTATTAAAGACTGTAAAAAGATGGACTAATGAAACAGAGCAACATTTACAAGCTTATTTTGACCTCACTGATTGGAGTGTTTTTGAAGCTGCTGCAACCGTTCTGGACGAGCTCACAGAGACTGTAACATCATATATTAGTTTTTGTGAGGATATGTGCATTCCTACCAGGACTCATCTAACTTACAACAACGACAAACCAATGTTCACTGCAAAAGCTCCGTCAGGCCAAAGAAGATGCTTACAGGAAGGGGAACAATGTCTTGTACAGTATAAACAGGCCAAATACACACTGGAAAAAAGAGATCAAAGTGGCAAAGAGGAATTATTATGAAAAAAATAAGGACTCAGTTAACTTACAGTGACTCAGCATCAGTGTGGAAAAGTCTGAAGGAGATCACCAACTACAAGACACCATCCCCCAGCACTGTGGAGAATCAACAGCTGGCAGACGATCTGAATGAGTTCTACTGTAGGTTTGAAAAAACACCCCACACCCGCCCTGACCACCTCTCCACATAACCATTTACACCTCCTGTAACCCCCCTCTCCCCCACACCTGCAATTCAGATAAGCGAAGATGAGGTGTGCCAGGTCTTCCGGAAGCATTATGGGACTGCATTATGTTCTGCAACATCTAAACAGACCAGGGACATATGCTAGGATACTGTCTGTGGTCATCAGTTTGGCCTTTAACACCATCATTCCAAACCTCCTTCTATCCAAACTAACCCAGCCCTCTGTGCCCACCTCCGTCTGTCGGTGGATCAACAGCTTCCTGACAGACAGGCAGTAGCTAGTGAGACTGGGAAAATACACATCCAACACCTGTATGATCAGCAGTGGAGCTCCTCAGGGCTGCATTCTCTCCCCACTGCTCTTGTCCCAGTACACCAATGACTGCACATCTAAAGACCCCTCTGTCAAACTCCTGAAATTTGCAGACGAAACCTCACTCATTGGCCTCATCCAGGACGGTGACGAGTCTGCTTACAGACAGGAGGTTAAAGAGTTAAAGGCTGGTGCAGTCTCAACAATTTGGAGCTCAACACGCTCAAAACAGTGGAGATGATCATGGACTTCAGGAGAAACCCCCCTGCTCTCCCCCCACTCACCATCATGGACAGCACTGTGACTGCAGTGGAGTCATTCAGGTTCCTGGGAACCACTATCTCTCAGGACCTGAAGTGGGACATTCACATTGACTCCATTGTGAAAAAGGCCCAGCAGAGTTTGTACTTCCTTCGGCAGCTGAGAAAGTTCAACCTGCCACAGGAGCTGCTGAAACAGTTCTACTCCGCCATCACTGAATCCGTCCTCTGCACTTCTATAACTGTCTGGTTCAGCTCAGCTACCAAATCTGACCTCAGAAGACTACAGAGGGAAGTCCGGACTGCTGAGCGAATCACCGGTACAACCCTCCCTTCTCTCCAAGAACTGTACTCATCCAGAGTGAGCAAAAGGACTGGCAAAATCACTCTGGACCCCTCACATCCAGCACACTCCCTCTTTGAACTTTTGCTATCTGGTCAAAGCTACAGAGCTCTGAGCACCCAGCACCAGCACTCATACACTTATTTATCTAACACACATACTTATGGTCTACACTTCAAATTTGCACATAATATACCTATACATACAAAACTGTCTATTGTAATATACCTGCACATACAATTGTCAATTTGTATATTGTTATTCCTTACTTACTTGTTTTATTTTTATACTTTTATTATCTGTGTTTTTGTTCTGTCGCTGTCATTCTGTTGCACTGCAGAAGCTTCTGTCACGAAAACAAATTACTTGTATGTGTAAACATATCTGGAAATAAAGCTATTCTGATTCTAATTCAAATAAGGATTAAATTTAAATAGAAGTGTGTTGAAAATCCATTGAAATGCTGTATTATTAAATATGAAAAACACTTAAATTGTTACATCAATGCACTGTCCTGCAGTGGAATCACCTAAGCTCAGAATTTTCATTCCAATTGCATCAACACCCTGTTCACCACTTTCAGTCTCCTAATGATAGTGTATACAGGGAGTTGATCTTATCAATAAAAGTGATATTACATATGACATGTGATCTACAAACATCCCATTTGCAATTTATTCAGTGGACCATTCATAGTGCTTTCGTGAATATTCAGCTTTTATGCAAATTATACACTGTTATGACATGAAACTGACATGAATGGGTTCCATTGAGTGTGCTGAGTACAGTAGAGGTGGTGTCATCAACAATATTGATTATATTTATTAAATAGACACACTAATAACGAGGAGCCCACTGAATAAATTGCAATTGGGATGTTTTCTTGTTTTTGCTCTATCATACGGGAACATCCCATTTCCAGTTTATTCAACAGGACCTTCATTGTGGTTCTGTAGACATTCATTTTAAAGCATATTATACACAAGCAGAAAATCAATTGTTAAACAAATGCAAAGGAGACCATACTGATTGTTCAAACCTTTTGTTATTAAAACTTTAACAAAAAAATGATAAAAACTTTATTAAACTCGAAAAAACAACATATTATTAAACAAGTTATTCAGTCCTCTTCATCATCAGCAAAATACTACAGAAAAGGAAACATCACAAAATATTAATGACAACTGTCACCACATTACAGGGTTAATTAGAATTCATTAAATATGTACATTACATCTTCATCATGAAGAAGAGGAGAGGGTGGTGTAGGAGGAAGAGGAGGAGGAACTGGTGGAATAGGTGGAGGAAGTGGTGGAGGTGGTAGAGGAGGAGGAAGAGAATCAGATGAGCTAAGCTCATCGCTGTCCTGCAAAACATGACAATATGACATCTGTCAAATGTATTGGTAATTTTGTAATAATAATCACAGTCTGAAAACATATGCAAGGCTTTATGAAAATATACAAAACTTACAGTTCTGGAAATTGGTATGGTAGTTCCCTGAGGGAGAATTTTTTTTTTATTAATGATTAATTAATTGAAAGTGTGAAGTATTATATGAAGCAATTTATTACTACTTACAGTGCTGTGGCTTTCAATCCCACTATCACTAGAGCCTTCCATTTCTGCAAGTGAGTGGAGGTAAGAGGTAAGTGTTCCAATGCGCACTTATAAAGGGAGAGCTTACAAAAAAATACTGTACATGAAATTATTATCCAGAGCTTTTTAAATTAATTGCCAGAATTCAGAATTGCAAACGTTCAAACTGTTCATTGTTCATTGTATTGCTAAGTAAAGGACAAGTAAGTTAATCAATCATACTGATCCTAATCACTTAATGTTCTCTTCTAAATAAAAGTGATATAAAAAATAATTATAATTCCAGTTGTGAATTGTTTTAAATCAGTTATTAAACAGTTATTATTGTACGCTTAGACATTTTTCCGCTTAACTGCTGTTCAGGTAAGTTACTCCATAAGTTGATCATAATTTATTAAGCCATTATGATGTGTAAAAGAGATAATTAAGATGCAGTCATAAAGTTTTATCATTTCTGTTTGAACAATTTTTGACTTTTAAAACAAAAGATGGTAAAGTGTCTGTTGTGCCCCAACATAAGGCAGCACGTCAGGGTGTTCCAAGATATTAAAAATGTGGAGGAAAGGGCATATTGATTAAGTATGCCCAAGACAGAGTAAAGCTCACAAACCTTGCATGCCCACTCTGCCAGAAGGTGTGCAAATATGTCGAGACACACCTTAAAAAAGGGCAAAAAAAATATCACGATACGTCAGTATTAAAACTAAAATGATCGCATTTTGACCATTTACATTTTAAACCAACATATAAAATAGCTTATTTTTTATTTAAGTGATAGCAATGTAAAATTTTACAAGTTTCTCAGAGGTCCAAGGCCGTGAGGTCACTTGAGTGGGAGTTGACGTCACCATCCATCCCCATGGTCACAAAATTAGGTAAAGTGAAGGACCCACCAGCTGCTGCTGGTGCCCCAACTGCCCCAGGTGTGGAACTCAACTGCACAGGTGGTGGACCCACCACCTCAAGCATCGGCCCCAGAAAACCTGGACACCATTGAGCAGGAGATCCTGGAAATAAGGGGTGGGACTTCATTTATCATCTTAATTCTAAAAGTGCTGCGGATATTTAAAAAAAAAATGGTAGACTAAATGGATTGTTGATTTCACAGGTGACGCCTGTAAAATTTTAGTGGTTAAGCGTTTCAATGGTTCAGAATTGTTTTTAAAAAGTTCTTAAATATAGTTTTCATTTACTAAATATTCTATCATTGTCTCAAAAATTCATGTTCTAATAAAACTTTACACTTTAATAGTCTTGAGTTCAGTAGAGGTTTTCAGTCGATAAAAGTGACATGAAACATGAATGCTTCAAGAATAAATGGACGTGTCCATTTGTAATTTGTAATTTAGATAATAGCTTCATGGCTCATCTCATTCAATGAATGGCAAGTGGGACAGGTTTCCATTTCTCATTTCATTTGTCGGCGGTCATTATTGCCTGCTAAGCATAGAATATAAAACACTGACTACATACCTGCTTAATTTGAAGGTGAAGCATGATTTCTTTCTCATTTTCAGAGTCTGATCCAACACTGTCTATCAGTATTATCTCTAGAAAACACAGCAACCACATATACAAAATTATTAGGTAGCAAACTAAATGATGTTTTATTAACAAGGTTCGGGTGGAGCGCGTCAGATAAATAGCCTAATCAACACCGGTGGACCACAATCAAGTAATCAATACCACAGTATAAATACCGCTGACTTACCTCTATCCATTGATGGTTTATCAGCATCCCTCCTCCACCCCAACTCCTCACTCCAAGTTCACTTTACAACTAGACGGGGAAGGGGGGGTACTCTAGGTTTGGGCCCTTCCCAAGCTCGGAGCCCTTCCCCGGACAACACGCCAAATACGCATTTCATACCTCAGCTAATAATATGTAAGTGTGAACTAGTGAAATATTTTTTAAACACCTACATTTAACAAATGTCTAACTAACGGTGGTGTTAAATTTTCTTCATTGCCATCTGCCAAAAAATCTATGGAGGATAATGTGTAAATGAATTTACTTATTTATTTGGACCTGTATTACCTTGTGGATTAGTCTGGATCTCATCAAGATTCCTTCCACTGCTTGTGGTCTTCCAAAAATGAACACATTCTCATCAAGCACATCACGATTATGGCGAGTCAAGTAACTCCATCAATGTCGTCATATCAGGTGTGAGAAGAATGGGGAATTTTCATCCACATTTGCCTTTTATCTCAATTCTCTGTGCTTATAAAGTTTCTTCTCAAGGTCTGACAAAGCAAGCTACATCTGAGTTGATGAGGTATCCCTCAATGTAAAAGCATTAAGGGGCATCTTGGATACCTCTTCTTCACTTCTACTATTAAAAAGTATCACCTGACTGAGTGTCACTTTTGGAAGTTCTTCCCCTTTTGCCTCACTCATCACACACTCACTCCATTTAGTGTCACAGATTTGTTTAAAGGCCTGCACATTGCTAAGAGCATTCCTATCACCTGACATCATTGCCTCCCATTCAATAATGTCGGCTGTCTTCTTGAGGTTGTGCCCTAACTTCAGCACTAAAAATAGTGCTTTGGATGTGCTTGTTTCCTCATTCAAGCCAACCACACTGTGAACTGCTTCAATGACATGAGGGAAATTAACCGGAATAAAGAATCTGACACCTCCGGTTGAGCGAACGCTGTGTTTTGACTGCCGCTGCTCTTCCACTGCCCTTCTGTTTTCATGACTAATTTTGGACTTTTCAAGTGTGCAGTTTTAATTTTTTGACTCCTGCAGAATTATTAACTTTGATTTGATTAAATACAGCGCTGTTTATGAACTGTCTTTGGATCACTGCCAAATGCGAGTTTTCGCCACCGAAGCAACAAGCTGTTTCATCTGTCTTCTATGAGTAAGCAACCACTTTCTTTTGGATTATTAATTGCCAGATGCTGGTCTGGTTGAGATGGTCTTAGAAAGGGCAGTATCTTCCATGTATTTGCACTGCGTTGTGGCTTAGTTGCTCGGTGTGCTGGCTAACGTGGTTTTAAATCCGGCTGAGTATGCACAACTCTAGGATGATCCACCTCATTTTACTGCCCGTAACTTTTTTTATCTGTTTAACTAAACACTGATACGCACTTGTAGTAGGAGAAGAGGAAATGTTAGAGAGACGCAAACATAGAATTAGTCCATCAACAGAACCATAAAGATGACATTACATGATTACAAGACACTGTGTAGTGCAAGTTGTGAAAAATGTGTCAGCCACACCACACGGATACGTTTTCTACGTTTATTTATGCTTTGATTTGAACAACAACAGCACATCCGTGTGGTGTGGCTGACACAGAACAGCATACAAAGTTTGCGTTCAGTGGATATTCTCCAAAATGGCGCTAATGATGCAGAGGAGACAAATTGTTGAATAAAGTCATAATTTTTATTTTCTTTGCGTACAAAAAGTATTCTTGACACTTCATAAAATTCAGATGAACCACTGATGACAGATGGTCTAGTCTTTCATACTTTCCTGGACCTTGACACTGTTAATTATTTGGCAGTCTATGGGACAGTCTCAAGCCTCCCGATTTTCATCAAAAATATCTTAAACTGTTCCAAAGACGAACAAAGTTTTTATGGGTTTGGAATGAAATGGGGGTAAGTGATTAATGACAAAATTTTCATTTTGGGGTGGAGTAACCCTTTAAGCCATTGAAACGCAAACAACAGCACTACACGTGCAAGCTGTCTGTTTCAGAGTGTAATTTCTGCAAATGGGTCAGATCAAGGTTGGGGTCATTTTCACACTTTAAACGAACCGTACCAGAGTTCGTTTGGAAGCGGACTGAGAACACCTCTTCAGCTGGGTCTCGGTACGGTTGTTTGGTGCGCACCCAAGTGCGATTGTTGTATTCACACCTGCCCAAAAGATCAACACCAAGAGTGGAAACGAACTCAAGTTCGATTCAGTCAAACCAAGCAAGACAGGTGTGAATACACCCTAACATATCTTCCAAGTTGCAGAATTAAAAAAAAAGGTTTGTTCTTAATGAAAATTTAGAAAATTGCGGGAAATGGCACCCATTTTATACAATGACTCATACATACAAACATATAAACACTGACACACACACTAAGCAGTGATTATGTTATCATGCCTATATAGCAGTAGCAAGCCATCTATGTAGTTTAGCATTTCTCAACAGGGCCTATTTGCCCAGAGTGCATTCATCTAGTGACATAATAACGGAATAAAACTTGTTCTTTGTATCGAACATTAAATGGGTGAGTATTTGTGTGTGTTTGACCACTGTATTAACATTAAAACATAATTTTCAATATGCCACAAGACGTTAAATAAGTGCCAGCGATAAGTTAATGTCACATGTCACTACATGTCATAATACCACCACACACCCATCAACATTAAGTTAATTCAAAATGCACATTTATTTTACATAGCCCTCCCTCTACCAGGTTTGAGTACTCTACGGAAACTCAGAGTACCAAAGATGGATAGCAGAGGATTAGTTGTACAGTTCCAAAACACTGTAAATGACTTGCTAGTGGACAACTAGGAAGATCACTCCTTCACATACAGGAAATGGTGCATTTCATTCTTCATTAGATATATGTAGGTAGCATCACATTATTTTATTGCTTCCTTTACATGTGACGTATAAATCAGTTAAACCACCTGTTCCAATCATAGATATTTATATTTTGGATGAAGATGGGTGAGTGATTTAATATATTGTTGATTGACACGCTTTAATGGTGACAACAAAAGACAAACTAGCATTTTGTTTATATTGTTTCAGTGTTTACCTCAAATCAGTATTAACTACAATGCTAAGAAAAGTGGATTTTACATTTGCACTTGCTTCCAACCAAATTAACACCACAAGATTGAATATGCTGGGAAAAAAGTATTAGAGTCAATGATTTAAACCTGAGGCAAAACTGGACCATGTGTTTAGAGATGCTGATGGAATTGGCGAGGGGGCATCTAAGGAAGGTGGTTTTATACGAGAATCCACTCGTGTGAAATATTTTTGACGGAGAAGACTGGCAGAAAACTCTTGCCTGCAATTCCAGAGCCCTGCACATGACATGTAGGAAGAAAACATTAAATTGTGCATTCGATTTACTAATTTGTTCCCTCGTTTTAAGTAAATATTGCACTCAAAGTAAAAATTAGTTATACTTCCTGTCAGATAGATAGATAGATAGTGTTATTTTACCCTAAGATTTTGTTGTCACATTTACTCACCCTCGTCATCTCAAATCTATATAACTATAGATATAACTAGTATTCTCATTGAAACCCAAACTAGAGTTTCTGCACCTTCAAGAGAATGAGGCCACCAGAATCTTCCCCAAAGCAAATACCTGCAGCATTGTTTTGAGCCCCCTGATCCATCAGAGCTATGAACAGTTTTAATATACATGTTTAATACTGCTCTTTGATATATTTAGATTATACTACACTAGGGTGACCCCGGATAGTCGACGATTCGATGCTTCGATTCGAGGAGCCTGATTCGACTACCAATCTCACAGTCGAATATTCACGGGGTGTTATGATCATGCCATTTTGACTATGGGGGAGCTCAGATGTCTGATTTCACATAAAACAGTTGTTTATTGATGACACTACATATTTGATTTGTTATCCCTGGGCTTCTATCAGTAAAATAACATGTATATGACACACACACACACAAAAAAAAACATATCCAAGTATATATGAAAGCAATTCTAGTCAATTTTACATTATTAATATCTTTTTATGGAATAAACCAGGACTAGTCAACTTTGTTCCCGGAGGGCCGCGGCCCTTCAGAGGTTAGAGGTTATCAGTCATAGTGAACTGGTTTGGAGGTAAAGTGACTCTTTCAGGCCAATGCACATGAGGTACTACTCTTGATACAGAATGACCCCCACCACCAACTTGTTCTGCTGGACCAGTCATTCCTTCACTGGAGTATGATTTTCTTGCAAATATCTCCTGCACTGCAGTCCTTGCCAGCCTCTGTTGTGCCAGGCAACCCCAGAAAAAGATTTGCAGGGGTATCTGGTGCCTCTCAGTTCGAAAACCATGATTGGACCACTGGTGTGTAAAATTGGTAGTTTTTATTAACTCATGAGATGTAGACACCACATGTGCATTTCATTATCTACATTAACAATGCCTTCACTCTCAAGAAAATGAAACCAGTCATTGTACACATTTGACACCCCATGCCATAGATCCATCCAGAGTCTCTCAAAGCGCTGACTCTTTCTCTAAGAGCACTACCCTGGTCAGTGCCTCTGAACAAGTTCACGAACAAGCACAGTACATTGTGCTCTCCTCCATGGTCAGTCCTCACCCTGGAAGGGACTCCATATTTGGAAATGGCATCCAAGAAACTATCCATGACAGTGCTGCTGTGACTGTTGTTAGCAGCACGGAGAAAGTTGATGCATCGACTGTAGCCATCAGTGGGCACCATTAATTAATATTCTCCATCTAAATCAACACAAATACATCACTACTTAGTTGAACAAAACCACTGCTTTATACAATGGCAAAAATTTAATTCTCCACCACTTTACAGGCTCGGGAGAGTCTATAGTTGAACACTCGGTGGTCATGATCCATTTGGCGGGGATTGGCTTCATGAGATCACCACAAAGAGGGTAGGCATCATCTACCAAAAACATAAAGGGAGCTTCAGTTGCTGAGCCTGGAAGCGGTCGTGCGGAGGGAATGTTGAGGAGGCCATGGTTGTTGTGGAAGTTCTCTGCAATTTCCCTCCAAACTTCTTCCATTTTTGAAGTCTGAAAGCACATTTTTATACATCCATGTACACTTTTAAAGGCATTTGTAATATAAATATATGCTTTTGGCATACATTTGTGGTGTATGGATATGTCATCATGCAGGTGCACCACAAAAAGCTGGGACAAATCATTTCAATATTTCAAAATATTGCAGTTTTGCTTGCCTTTAGGGTCTGGTGCAGGGCCTCACACGTCTCACTAATAATCAATGAGACTGTTGTAGCCCCAATCCTGAATTGGAAGTGGAAGGATGTAAACGACTCTCCTAAATGACAAAACAGAACAAAATGGTAATCAGTAAGCCAAGAAAACATGGTTACTACACTTTTACTATAATACCCTTATGAAAATTAACCATGGTTTTATTAGTTATCCTGATTGGAGTAAATATACATTTACATTTAGTCATTTAGCAGACACTTTTATCCAAAGCGACTTATAAATGAGGACAATAGAAGCCTTATATATAAAATGAATGTAACCAGGTAAGGTATAGCCCAGATATGATTGGCTGACGTCATGCCAGCCTGTGAACCCTATCAGTGTCCCTACTCCTTTGTGATTGGTTAATATGGTTTAAATCCTATGAACCTATCAGTGTTGGCACTGATACTATAAAAAGGGAAGGGTTTGATTACTCGGGATGCATCATCCTTGGTACTAGACCTTTGTGGAAGTACAGTAGGTGGCCAACCAAAATTAGCTTTTTGCCGCCGCCGCGTCTGCAAAGTGCCTTTGCAGCTTTTGACCGCTGAGTGGCGCTTTAACCACAAGTTATCAAACAAACGCATCAAAGCACATTTTCGCAAATAGCCGTCAGCTTTGCCTCAACGATGTGTTACATTTGACGGCTGCAGTCAGGGAAAATGAAAGAAAAACACTGTAGTTAAAATATTGAATATTCACAGATGAAAATTTACTACTCATGAAGTTATGTGCATTTCTTAGAACGAATTCAAGCAGGATAAATGTCAAGCCTATGTGGCACGATTTCCCGAGTTAAGTGGTTGGGCTGGGCATTTTTAATGTCATCAATTGTGCGGGCTATAAAAGCCATTGCCGAATGCACCTAGGCAGAGCATCATTTCCCGGATGTGGTGTGGTTTCCGCTGTTGCGATCTAACGTGACTCTGGTTTGGTTCAGTAAAGGAGAACGGCTGTGTTTATGGTCGTTTCCGCATTTGCCACCGCTGCTTTAATCGGCTGATGGCTATGAGTTTGTATCTGTCCTCCTCCAGGTATGCGTGTAACTTATTATATCCGCTTATCCGCCGTCAAAGTGGTGCGAGTCGCAATTTGTGTTTTATTTCAGTTGATATGTTGTGTACGGGTGACGGCTATTGCAAATAGGCTGAGTAATTACACCTACATCCCAGTTCCCGCAGCTTATATTTGGTAAGACAAAAGGCCTTGAGTGTTTATTTTGTGTGGTACTTAGTTGTTAAATTTGTTGGATTTCTTGTCTATTCAATTTAAATCCGGTACTTTCCGTATTAGTTATTGTTTTGTTATTTTCGTTTGATGGTGGTTTTGTAGGTCTGTATTGATTTCTTGTATTGTAATTTTTTTTCCATATTAATGTGAAATTGGGTATTTGAATTTAATCTGATTTAATTTTCCTTTCTTTGTCTTAGTCTAAATTGAGTGCTGTTTTTGTTAATTGATTTATTTTGGTTGATAGTATTGTGAAACAATTGTTTGTACATTTGCTGTAGTTTATTGTGAGTTAAAGTAAGTTTTTCTTTACAGTTGTGTAATTGGTACAATATGTTGTATTAATGTGTGTGTGAGTTCTTTTTGTCTAGGAGCTGCAGGCCTTCTTGACCAGGGCGACAATTCCTCTGTAGGTGGTGGTGGTACTACTTCATTGTGTGCTGTGGTTTGTGGTGTGCACTGGGGTTCTTCAACTGGTATGTGAGTGTGCTGTGCAGATTGTGAGATCCCTTATTATTGGAGTATCTTCCCTGTAGTTTGGCTGCAGCTCCATGGCAGCTGAAGTGACTGATGTAAGTTTACACTAAAGTTGATGTGTGAGTTTGTCTAATTTATGCTTTTAGGATATTAAAATAAAACTTTGTATTTGACTGATACCTCTGTCTCCACGTTTTGCTTGCCTCTGGGTAGGGAACCTGTGTAAAGCCTTTTAGTTGGATTCTTTGGGTGAAATTCCCAAGGTGGCGTAGTCAGGCATAATTCCTTAATTTGATTATTTCAAATCTATCTGCTAAAAATTACCTGGGCCACATTGGGCCTCGGTTACACCTATGAGCATGTGATTATATTTTCTCTAAGCTACACAGTATTACACCATATTTTAGATTTGACACATTTATTTAATAGGTGTGCGGTATTATTTATATAATAAGAATTATGTGTTATATTATCCTAAAGAAATGGTGGTTTACTTTGCATCGGAGCATTAAAAATGGTAGCCTATTTTAGTGAGCTAGGCTACATGGATTTATATGCAAAATGTCAATATTGTAACATATTAGGCCTATATTTGTCACAAATGCATTTTTAATTTATATTTTAAAATTCTTTTAATAAAACAGCACACTACTTTGTTATTCGTTACCTGTCCTTTATTTTGACAGATAACTTATTGGGAAAAAGATATCTGTCTGTACATTGATTAAGACATTGTTGTGTGTTTAATAAATCATTTCATCTATTTTAGTAAAACGTGAGGCACTGTATAATTTCACTCCCATTATTTAGGCCTAATTAAAACAAGAAATGAATAAATTAAACCTGCACGATTTAGCTAAATCACTGAAACTCTAAAGAATGGACGGATTAAAAAAATGTCCTCACGTTTAAACTCAAGTTCTTTCATTATAATCAACAAAATGCACACAATGTAAAAAAGAGCTTCATTAATTGACTACTTCAGTGATTTTAAAGGGAGCCTTCTTTACTTGCTTTCATACAATTTTAAATGCAGCTGCATTTAAATGCAGGAGTGTATCATATTTTCTTAAAATATCAGAGTGCAAGATTTGCACGGCGCGCATGATGCTGAGTGTGACGTGCAGCATTTATTCTTATTTGTCTACATATTTTATCTTCATTACAACTCTTGTTTGGTTTTATTTTGGATAATTGCATGTAAAAAATTTACATTGTAATGTACGTGCAAAATGTGAAACTTCCATCTTGTTAGCAGTCTATAGCATTTTATAATTATTTGTACAATAATATTTAACTTAACCTGCTGTATATTTTTATTATTTGATGCAAAAGAGATTTATTAAAACAAGTTTATAAGAGTCATGTATCCGTTTAATCTTGATCAAGAACAACTAATGATCAATGAATTGGAGCGGCATCGGCCGTTAGATCATTTTAAAACGTCAAATAGCCTTTAATTTACAGTTTATAACTGCATCTGTCTCAGTTGTAGACTTGTGAAGATTATTTTTTAATGCAGATCCTGTACTGTAACTGAAAAGAAATCTGCTCTATTATTATTCATATTCAGGTGTTTGTGCAAAAATTATTAATGCACATGCATGACAGGGAGGCGCCCTCAAGATCATTTGAATTTTTTTCTGATTATGAAGTAACTTAAAATTAGGGTGCCTCACATACATGAGAAATATATCCACAGAAAGTCTAGTTTTAAACAAACCAATTCAAAATGAAAGCAAATACTCCCTGATTATGCTCATCCTTGTGGAGATGAGAGTCAGCACTGTGAATTTCATCTTGCAGCCGACAAGAAAACATTAGTTTATTCATAAAAAATTTAAATGTCTTCTTTTTCACAATTATTAGGCTACTTCTGCCTGTGCTTTGTGGCAAACTTACTGCATGTGCTTTAGTTGAATAATGACTTGAATGAACGACTAGGCTACTTGTAACTAGAAACATCGTACGTGGGGGGCAGACCTATTAAATACCCTCTTGACATCTCTGTTAAAGTTAAACAAATGTTTTTGTCTCTTTGACAGATCCGCGTCTCTTTCACCAGTTTCTTTGACTCTCTCTGAGGTGCCTCATCTGTCCTGAGGAAAAAAAACATATTATATTGTAATGTATCTAATACTCTGTATGCAGTTGGAAAAATGACAAAAGTCAAACCAAACGAGGCATTTGTCCCACTTTGCCTAACCTGCTCTGCAAGTATGAAACCCTCATAAGACACTGTCCATATAAATAGCAAGAGATTAACACCTTTATTTCAACCCCTACAAGCTATACAGAACTACCCCCAAAAAACCAACCCCCTCCAGCTGAACTGAATTCGGTCTGTTTTTGGCTGCAAGGAACGCTGTGTTGTCATGTTACTGGTTGAAATGTGCTGCCTGCACTCACAGCAGCCCTACTCTTTTTATTCATTATTTTCTCTCAGCCCATATTATTATTTTCACCAGACCATAATAATAACAAATTCTCAATTGATAATTAATCATTATTTTTGCGAAAATCATTGTTATTTGTGAACGTAGGCGTTTGAGGAAGGCTTTAAGACCAAGCGGAATCCTCTGCCAGCTGCTCTCAGTTAGCGAGCACAACTCTAGCTAACTGACCCAGCTTCACCGTCCGCAAGTTTTGATGGTTGAAATAATATTGTAGTTCAAAACCTTGTAGCATTGTTTAAAAAAATTGCTTTATTGACTAACGTTTCATAGACCTTCACTTGTTATGCTTTAAAATTCCTTGCCATTTGTATTTTCACATTAATTTCACCTCCTAAATTACTACCCTTGTAAAGCCACAATTCTATAATGGTAAAATTTACTCCAGCCGATTGAATATTTTGTATGATATCAATTTGTTTTTTTTGAATAATTGTACATAAATGGGTGAAGCAAAACAAATATGATTATTTCTGATTACTTTTTAACAGCAGGAAGATATAGGCTTACATTATTGTACATTACAAATATTTGAATCGTCCCTTTTACTGTCCCTTATTTTCTTAAAGAATAAAAACTTTTTTCCTACAACAATAAACATAATTTTCTTAAAGAATAAAAGAGAAAGTATCACAATTAGCCCTTATATTCAATTGCTGAAGTTAATTGGCAAGCCTAATGATAATGTAATTATCTTTTGACTCCCCTGACAGTGGGACCTTCCATAAAAAATAAAAAACCCACCAACCTCAGTTGGAGGAGATATACAAGCGAATCATATATTTACAAAAGAAAAAAGTGTGTGCTTGGTTTCCGAAATGGAAAAGTAATATAGCTTGTTATCACACTGTAAAAAACCATATGATGAAAAGTCGTGATAACATATTTTTAAGTTAGACTACTTTAAGTCATAGAAATAATTTATGCAGTTTAAAGCTTTTTTTTATACTAGATTCAACTTGAATCTCAATACTATTAAACTGACTTTAAAATCTCAAGAAGTTTATAAGTTGAAACGAGTGAAAATGTCATAGTGCATGTTAAATAGTCTAAATGAACTTGTATCTAGTATAGTAACCGAAGACCTTGATTGCGTGTTACCATGAAACTAACAATATAATTTGTTTGTTTTTAAAATGAACAGTTCCTGTGTAAAATGGGACAGCAACCTTTATATCAAACATTTTTAAATCGTCCACAGCTGAAGTTTTTTTTTGTTTCTTAAAGTAATTTTCAGATGCAATAAAAAAAAAAAAAAAAAACTGGATAAAAACATACACGAAACTTGTAAATAGTTAACAACATAGCCTAGATTAGGCCCATACTCTGTTGCTATACTATAATGTAAATCTGTTAACCCGCAGTAACACATTTTAACCGATTAATCACCTATTTTCATTTGCTGCATGTTTTTTTAAAAACACACTAAAAATAAATTAAGTTTTTGTGAGGAAAAAAATATATATAAGTCATGTATAATCGCATTTTATTACATTCAGAAATAATAACGGCAGGCCTAATAATGTTAGAATGTACCAACAGGATATTTTTAGTTCCCTTCACTTTACAACAAATCCTTTAAATTTAACAAATTTATCAGAACAAAACAAGAATTACAAATACATAATTCTAACGGATAAATATAATTGCAGTATATAATAATATAGGCTTATAAACAAAACCAAAATAATAATTAAAAATAATTTAAAGCGATACATAAGGTTGGGCTTATCCCTCTCATTCGGGACAAATCCAAACATGTTGCCCATTTGAAGCTAAACTCTTATTCATGAGGTAAAATAGGCTTTGGATTTCACACGTGTTTCAGTATCAACAAAAAAAAAAAAAAAAAAAAAACATCATGAGCAAAAATATGCCAAAGTGGACCGCTGCTGGCGCCGCATGGCTCGGTGAACAACTGCTGTTTCCAATGAATATGTGCGCGTGAGGCACCAGCGCGATCAAAGTCACAATTCACAATTTTTGGTCACACAGTAAAGGCATAATTTAAAAATGCAAAGTGTTAGCAATTTGAAAAATCAAGAATAATAACAGAGTGAATAAGAATTATTTGTAAATGCTGCACCATTCTCATTTCGCTCTGCAAATAGAACCTGAAGATTATTATTTTTTTTTTAACCAAGAATGAACCAAAATAAAAACATTTAGCTTTTAATCTGTATATGTATATATATATATATAATGTAATGGCTGTTAAGAGCCTTTGTGTAAAGGTCTTTTTTTTTTAATTTTTGATGAGTAGACTGTAGCCTAAGACTATCCTATTTTTTAATGGCTTTTAAGGATGTTATAATGTATATTATAATGTTATTGTTGTTTTACGTCTTCCTTTCATTTTACAATTACATTCAGTTCGCAATCCGTCCCTTTGCGCCACCTGGTGGTAGTTTTGCTAATTATTTTAAGACACGACTGACTTGCAGTTAACACTGCGGCCCTGCGGCGGCGGCGGTACGCGTGGCAATATTACATTCTGGATGTCAACCTACTGTATATCGTGAGCGTCGCATCCGCACATTTTAGCACTTTTGTGTTATACAACTCCGCTTGCTCTTTTGTGGAGGGGGGCAACTCACACTTACTGTTTCCCATAGTGCCAACCAGGCTGGTCTTCTTGGCCTGTAAGGCGGTGGCCAGTTTCAGTGAAGTGAAGAAATTATCCGTTGTAATATTTCTTCCCTTACCCAAGAATGGCTCCGCCAGTTTCAGCACCACACTCTCTCCCACGAGCTGACCTCTGCTCCGTGCCTCTTCTTTACCCAGAAACGGAACCCCGTTCAGCATGTATTTCGAATGGACATCAGCAGCCAGCCAAAATTTGATGCCAAATTTATCAGGCTTATTCTGTCAGGGACCAAGCAGTTAAGCAAGAGAAGTCGCAAGGAAAGTTCAAAAATAAGGATTTTTGTCGGCACCGGGCTGTAACAGGCTACGCTGTTCTGAATAAACTTGTTCCAAGTGGCCAATACCAGGGCAAACCTGTCATCCTGCAGACACACACGTCGGGTTTCTTTTTTCATCGAACCGCAGGAATCTCATTATCTCCCTGAAGCGATTTCTGGCTATGGTTTCTTTGAAAAACGGGAAGCCCCATTTCTCCGACCAAAGGCTTCCCAAATCCATGTTCTTCGCACCCTGTGCTCCACGGATATATAACAGAGCTATGGAGGCTTTCAGTTCAGCCACTGTCAGGTCCTATGGGCTGTCACCACGGTGCTGATGTGCCTCAGCCACAGTGCAGTCCCTGATGTGTTTCAACATGCCATCGTCAAACAAACACAGAAAGGCAGTGAGCGCATCTTCGATGTTGCGCTTCGCGTGCGCGGTGGGACCGGCAGCTTCAGTCAGAACATTTTGGCTCTGCCTTCTCCCTGGACGTTCAGTTGACTGAAGGATGGTCCACACCGTCCCATCCTTTCCCTTTTCCACAGCCACCTAAGGTCGGGCTGAGCACTCCAGCTGGCTCAAGTGCAGGTACTGGTTCGGGAAGGCCTAGGACAACAATATAACACTAAACAAAAATATAATAATAATAATAATCATAATAATAACATCACAACAATAATAATAATATTCTAATAATAATAACAATAACAATTACGTAAGAATGATAGTAATATTCTAATAATAATAATAATAATAATTTTATAATATTATAATATAATAAAATAATAATATGAACAGCAGAACTAGTAAATATGGGCATCCAAGTTTACCTGGAACGTCAGCTGTGAACGGAACATCTGGTTCCCTAATCTAGCCCTAAGGTAGCCGCCTCTTTTTCCGGACTCTGACTTACTCTCTGATGAGGATGAACTGTTGTCCTGCACCCAGGAAAGGTCGCTGTCACTTTCCACCTCAGACAGTGCCCCTGCATCAGAGTCATCACTGTCCAGATTGTGAAGCATTTCCAAGGCCATGGCAAAAGTCATATTTCTCTTCATTCTATTATTTGTATTAGACATTTTCTAAATGCTCCCTATAAACTCTTTATAAATCTATTTTTTAAAAGGCAATAATAATTTGTAGTCCAAGAATTTGTATTTATAATCAAATGAGCATATGCTAATAGTACTGGTGACGCTGACAGAGACAATAAACCGCAGGAAAGAACAATAGAATCGCGTGAGATTTAGAGCGGTCAATATGACCGTTATGGCTTTAATAGGTAGAAATGCTCTTTTTTTTTTTTTGCCTTTTATGTAATTTATATAAAATCTATTGTAAGTAAAAATAGAAACACTTTTATGAAAAGTCACAAACCAGCAAGATTGTATTTTTTTATTCAACAAAGTTCATGTACATATACATTTCAAAACTCTAGTGTTAACCGCTGCAAATTTCACTTCATATTGTGGCAGTTAAAATCAAACATACTCTTGTTGATTTTTCTGTTTTCGATAATAGCCTATTAGTTAACCTATTTTATACATTTTTTTTTTATATTTCATGACTTGTAGCCAAAAATGAACGACACTCAGTAAAAACATGCCTCACAGACATGATAAATAGGCTATATCCATAGAAAGATTTAAATGACTACTTAACGAAATAAAACAAATCGAAAACAAAAACTCTTTCATATAATCATAATCCGTAAAAATGCATTTCTCTCTAAAGGCGTGTCTAATGAGGAGATGGTGAGTCAGGCAACTTCATCCTTGTGACAGACTCAGAAAACACTAGTTTATTAGTAAATAATTCAAATGTCTCCTTACTACCCCCCCCCCCCCCCCACATTTATGATAATTACTTTTGCCAACCTGGTCTCATGGGAAATATGTACCTCTGCACACTTTTTTGCAGCGCCACAAATATGTACCATCCGGTACATATTGCAACAGTTTTGAAACACAAATGTCCAAAGAGTGACATGTCTTTTTTCTTCTTTTACAAAGAAGAAACAGCACTGCATTGAATATATCAACAAAGAAATAATAATAATAAAACAATAAAACAATAATAATAAAACACACACAAACACATATACATACATACATATATATATATATATATATATATAAAATACAGACAAATAACTGACTCCTCAACAAGTAAGGAAAAAACGTACATGTCGTAAGAAAGCCTTGTATAATAACTATTGTATAACGAGACTTGACCAGGTGGGTTTAGCAACATAGTTCTTAAGCAACTTGTTGTTCTTACTTTTATCAATGAGTTTAAGAAAAAGCTACATTATTCAACATTTAATCAGAGATTTTTTTTTGTCCTTGTTTTTATTGATTTATATTCTGTAGGCTTCTCATCGTCAGTGATTCATTCCAGTCAAAATATAGTAAATATATTCTACCCGTTAATTAACGAGACTGCAGAGTTGTGCTACGGCTATTGCTTCTAAAAGTTGCTTTTTTATTTTTTGAGAAATAATGTTACCGTTTTTCTATCGGTTTGGTGTGTCAAATCTAACAGTAATCTACAGAACCCATGAGCCTTATCGACAGTGACCATCAGTTTTAATTGTTTCTCCTTCGATTGTGAGAACGGGGATTTGTTTTGGATAGTAATTTAATTAAAATAAATTTTATAAATTTAATTTAATTAATTAGTGGACGCCAGCATTACCCGTGATCCTAAGCATCCGTTGCTATGGAGACGTAGCCAGTCCGCTTTGCGATTGGGTGATTTCTTTAGTGATTTCTCATTGCGCTCTGTCCAGGTAAGTTACGAGGTTCATAACAAGTAATGATCACATTTTGTTTAAATGTTATAATTGATGCATTTCGTTGTCATTAGACTCATGATGTGTCAGTAATAACAATATAACTTGGCCTAACGTTACTGCATAAATCTGGAATGAGAAACCCCAGACAAATACACACGCCTTTTAACAGTCATACAGGAAATAGGAAAAACATGACTTTACATGTGCTTGCAACTCTGCTGCTGTTGCTGTTTTATCAGTCAGTGGTTAGATCAGCGTAGCAGACAATAAACGGGACAAGGGACGTCGCGAATGGAACAAATAAATTCGGCCCAATATACGGACGTCCCAGCTAATAGGTGACACGTGACAGTTGGCATTGGCAAGTGGCTAGGTTAACCAGTAGTACTAACCCCCTTTATAGTAACAACCTAGTTTTAAAGAATTCTAACGTTATAATTGTGCCTCTTGTTATTGGGTATCCTGTTCCAAAAACAAGTTGTATTAAGGTTTTAATGTAATTTTTTACTTCATTTTAGAGATGCCAGGAAGTTCAAAGAAAATGTGCCCAGGGTGCAACACCCTAATAAGTGTTGCATACAAGGCTTGCCCACTTTGCGAACAACTCCGGCCATATAAAGCGAAAGTTGCAGCGAAGAGATGCAACTTTCAAAATAGAAAAAATGAATGGAAGGAGTCAGTCAAGAAAAACAAAAACAGGACTGTTGTTCTCAATAGCAGCCATGTGTTGGTAAGGTTAGGTCAAAGTTCAGGATTCTAATAGGAATTTATGAAGTTAAGTCAATTAACACAGTAAAGTTTAACAGTCAATAGCCACGTTTCCATGTAATTGTCAAGCAAACTTATGAAATGTTTAGAAAAAGTATAAAATATCAATCAGGTGCATTTCTATCAACTGGGTTGGAGGGATTTAATTAAGATCCCGCGAGGGGATCCTCCCACACTGAAGCTGTCCCTAACCCGCCCCGTTTCCCACCAGCTTTGGGCTGCAAACAACCCACCCCTTAGATGGGACCTCAGCGCTATGGGGGCCATTAACGGCCTCACACCTTCCAGAGGCTGAGCCATGATCAGAAAGACTCAGGGTCCTGAGCAACACCGCCCAAGCGGTTTCCCATACACCACATTTCCCACGCCACATGTCAGATGGGGATTTAGTGCTGGGCTCTTCGCTCACCGCTACTGAGGGTTTCCTGGTTAGTTTCTGACTGCGTAAACAGCTGATCAGTGATGTGACTTAAATGTTCTTTATGTCAGAACTTGGGCAAAGCTGTTACCATGTTCCATTCAGCACATTAACCCTTTTCCAAAAAAATACAAAAACCACCTCAAGCGACCGTAAAAGGTTTTTGCTAAATTGAGGATATTTTTTCCCAAATTTTGACATTTTTTCACATGGCTGGTGAAACATGTAGTATAGTAATGAATTCCTTGATATGAGTTGTACATTTAATATGACCATTAAACAATTGTCATGAAATTAATATTTAAATTAAATTATTGTATTCGGTGCATGTTTTTTTTATTTAATAATGTTTTTATTTCAGCTTGACAAACTTGCTGCCCTTGATTTTTTCCCCATACTACTTTTAGGGAAGAAGTGCAAAGGAAGCTTGGTGGCCGATGTCATCCTAAGAGGGGATTATATTTTGGATCCTGATTTGCTTATGTATGAAGCTGTGCTAAAGAGTAAGTCTTTTTTTACAAATATGAAGTTCTGGATTAATCTGAAAACACTGGTAACCCTAAGGAACCCAAAGGAATGTGAACCCACAAGTATCATTATCTTTATTTTTCTATTGATGCAAAGTATGAGCATTACTTTCAGCCATAATAGGATAAAGCAGCATGTGATCACCCAATTGTTTTCTTTAGCAGTTAAGCCAAGTCAACAAGCTAGATAAAAAGTAGGCAGAAAATCTAGAATGCTCTGGTCAGACATTAAGAGACAGCATTACCTTGACTGGGAACTTGATGACTATATTTGTTGATATAGACTGTAGATAATTAATTTTACTTTTTAATCATAACATAACACACCTGTAATGTAGAAATCAATCTTATTATAAATACTATCATCACTCGCCCGCAGGTCCTCTTCCTTGTGGTTCAATAATTAGTCATAAGCTATATGTAATAAAGTGGCACTGAGATTAAGGCAAACTGTTTAATTTTTCTTGTGTGTGATGTTTGTCTTGTGGCCTTCTTCTGTCTTTGAAAATGAACTTGCAGACAAGTAGCACAGAAACTACTGACCCTCCCGAAGCCACTGCCACTGAGACCAACGGCACTCCGCAAGCCGCTGAGACCAACGGCACTCCGGAAGCCACTGAGACCAACGGCACTCCAGAAGCTACTGCTACTGATACCACAGGCTCATCAAAAGCCACAAGACCCCGGGGCCAGAAGGCAAAAAAAGACAAAGTGAAGTATATTTCCTTAATAGTCAGTAATGTGTAATTAGAACTATGTTAATAAATATGTTATCACAGAACTGTTTTTTTAATACAGTACCAGTCAAAAGTTTGAACCCACCTACCCATCCAAGAGAATGGGAAAGTGTGTCCAAACTTTTGACCGATACTGTACATTCTAAATTAGTAATAACTAACAATAACTAAATATAAATAAAAACATATACTGTACATTCTAAATTAGTAATAACTTACTGTATTTATATATTAAGCATAGCGTCAGTTCTGGCAGGTCACATTAGTCAAGCTCGCATCAGCCGATCCACGTCTACCTATAGGAATACGACGCCTATTACTGTATACATATATAAGCTCATTCAGTATTATCAGCAGCTGTCGCGTTTCTCAGGAGCGAATTACCCTCCTCCATCCCCAGCTCCACCTCTCATCAGTCATTATAGCATTCTGATTACCCCTGAATCAGACTTAAATTCTCTTAATTATATTGTACATTAAAATAAATTAATGATATCTGCAATACAATTATGTTGGTTCTGTTCTGTTTACCCTAAGAGGGGTTATTGCTGCTCTTATGATTCTATGCTAGGCTGCATGGATGCGCAGGGAGTTCTTGTCTAGAACAGAACCATACCACCAATCCAAACTATATGCTAATTGTCAATCATATATTTGACGATAGTGGTCTTGACAGAAATAGTGTTTAATAAAATGTGGTATCTTGTATATTTTTTATACAGATCCAGTCCAACAGAGGGTAGCCAGCAAGATGAAGCAAAAAAAAGTGTTAAGTACATTTTCTCTATTTAAAATTATATGATGTATCAACTACACATTGATTCTGCCGTCACAGTTAGGTATTGTCTATGCTGGTATATTGGTA
This sequence comes from Cyprinus carpio, assembly GCF_018340385.1. NCBI lineage: Eukaryota > Metazoa > Chordata > Actinopteri > Cypriniformes > Cyprinidae > Cyprinus > Cyprinus carpio. The sequence goes on from NC_056574.1 coordinate 35,133,810, forward strand.
TACTTATTATATATTGGTATACTGGTATACTCTTTCAGATGAGTGTCCAGAATGCTGTTGGAGAGTGAGGCAAAACAACTTTGACTACTCCAAGGTTTTGAAAAGAAGAGTGAGAGAGGTTTGTCTTTCTAAAGCCTTTTCAACTGTCTTGCTTTATATCAATGTACTCGCACTCACTCATTATTAATATTTAAATCCTTTTTGATTCTACAATGAATAAGGCCCTGTGTCCACGAAAGCGTTTTTTCATGCGACTGGCATATTTTTCCAATAGTTTTCAGTGGGAGTGAAGAATGTTCAACTTTGGGTCAAATGGAGTACTCATCACTGTCACTTTTTACCCAGCCGTCCAATCACAGTGGAGGAGGGGCGGGACTAATAACACACAACCGCCACACTCTGCTCGTACAAAGTCAACAGATGACCGCAACAAGCATAATAATGGAACAAAATAATTTTAAACTAGAGCCAGAGCAAATACTTTATAATCTATCGACAATTTTATATAGAAACAACACAGAAACAAACAATCTGTGAAATGAGATACTAGTAACACTTTCGCAGATATTCCGTATAACAACAACAAGCAAAGCATCTCAACTGAAAAAAAAAAATGCTGCGCTGCCAAAATGCTCTCAAGCACTCACAGCTAGGCATTATCAGCTGGCTAAAAATGGTTTGGTGGACACACAGCCTAAGACTGCTTTAAAAAAATATCTGCATTGTTTGAGCACTTGATTCGACAACTAGATGTTTGGAAAACAATAATTTAGGATTCTGATTTAGTGTTCATGCAGTGAGCACTAATGTAACCATTTTTACAAACAAGATACATACAAAGTTTACTTTACAATAACAGAAAATAATTTGGCTGTATGTATTGCTCATATGATGTAGACTGCTATCCGATCAATACTTCAGTTACCATCAAATATGTAGAAAAAGTCTTAAATACATTAAGGTATTATGTAGTAGGTTTTAAATGTTTAGGTAAGTCTTAATTATGTTGAAATTTATTTAATGGTACTTGTTGTAGTTCTTTGTTGTCTGTCTGACCAATATAAAACCTACAATTGCACACACAGTTCTGTAAATTAATGTACTTTTCAAGTAATTATTTGACTTTGATTTTCCTTCATAGCTTCATACTTTTTTGCAAGTATTGATGTGAAATAGGTCTTAAATTTCCTTCACAATGGTCTTAAAAAACGTCTTACAAATCTTACATTTTACTTATTGAAACTTGCAGAAACCCTGAAATCATTAATGCATAGGTAAAAATTGATAACTCTTTGGATCCGTTGGTAATGTAAAGTCAACATGAATAGAAACTGTCACAAGGTTTTCATGTAATTTACTAGACCCATCAGACAGTATATGATATTGTACTGTACCACTTTGAAACACCATCTTACAACAGTAAATGTTATTTTTAAATGTTATTACATGTTAAAGCTACACTGTGTAACTTTTTAAGTTGATTCTTAGCAAAAAACAGTTTGTTCTATCGAAAGTAATTACACATGAATGAATGAGCACATATACTTCCACCAACTAATAAAGTATTCTCGTAAGCGTAGAATCTGCCATTTATATTACATACGAGTGAGTCGCTCGAATGGTGGCAGTCATGTTGCGCCTGCATCTCGAAAATACATTCGCCAAAGAGGGACATACCTGGAAATTCAAGCTTCGCCTTTCGTGTTTTACACTCAGTGATACTCATGGACGAAGTCGAACTGGAAGCCATGTTAATCTTGGAATTATATGGCCACCGTAGGAGTTAAAACGCACTTGGAATTGAAAGGAACAGAAATTAATATTCACTGGGAGTCATATAATTTTTCACTGCTAGATGGGGAAAAAAATCACACAGTGTAGCTTTAATATTTTCCAACAAATTATCTTTTGAGGACTCCTGACATAAAGACTGTACTTGCTGACACCACAATTGCATGACTTGTGCTAAGACAAACGTTGCTGGATATTGTGTTGGGATTTTTTTTATGTTTATTCTATAGGGAACAGAGGAGGTCCTCATTTGTTGGGTTCCATGCAAGACCTGGTAGGTGTACTAATGTACAGTTTATTACATACACAACATTTTAAACATTAACAATGTCAACAGTTACTGAAATGTTTGAATATTTTTTAATAGTTATATTTCATAAAATTATATACCATTTTGCTAGCCTGACTTAAGTTACTCAGTAAATATTTACTCAAAACGTTGTCTCTCTACAGTGGGACCAAATGGAAGGACTCCTGGGAGCCCTCCTCCCTTCTTGAATAATGAATTTAAATTTTTTTAAATTTTGTATTTTTTTTATAATGAATAAAATAACTACAAACATAAACAAAGTTATTGACTTGTTATTCATTGCCTAAATTGTATATGCTATATAGAGTACATACAGATCTTTAGAAATAACCTAATTAAAAATCCTGTGTTAAATGTCAGTTTTGTTATATCTACGTCTGTCAAATATGTTATGTTCTCACCTGTGTTTGTCTGTGTATGTAGTTATATATGTAATTTCTATATATTGTTTGTAAGCAGGATTTCTTGTAACTTGGTGGATGGGTAGGACATCGTCCAGGAAGAAACCTATTATATTTTGTGGCAGTTTAAATTTTGATTAGACTTTAGATTAATTAAATTTGATGTAGTTGGAGACATTTGCTCTACTTTATGCCCTTAATGTTCAGGTTTGTGTCCCTCTGTCCAGATGACATTGCATAGCTAAACAATAATGCATTTTGTGTTAGCGGCAAGGATTAATGTGCTTAATATGAATAATGATATTTGGGTGAATATGGCGTTGTTTGTATTTAGTTTGCGTATACTTTCGGAAGTGAAACTATTTACTATAGTAAATTTTAGTATAGGCTACTGTATTATAGTATTTACTGTATATATATATATATATATATATATATATATATATATATATATATATATATATATATATATATATATATATATTCTATTGTTGATCCATTTGTCAACGTAGAAAATATGTGGTGAGCAAATGTATACAAGATAAAAATTACGGTAACACTTTAGAATAAGGTTCCATTAGTTAATGTTATTTAACTACTTTAGTTTACATGAACTAAGCAAGAACATTCCTTCTACAGCATTTATTAATCTTAGTTACTGTTAATTTCAACATTTACTAATGAATTATTCAAATCAAAAGTTGTTCTTGTTAACATTAGTTAATGCACTGTGAATTAGCATGAACTAACAATGAATAACTGTATTTTCATTAACTAACATTAATAAAGATTAATAAATACAGTAATAAATATATTGTTCATTGTTTGTTCATGTTAATTAATACATTAACTAACATCAACTAATGGAACCTTATTGTAAAGTGTTACCAAAATTACAAAATATAACCAAAACTGTGAAATAATGATAATTGTTTTACTAAAGAAATTAAGATTCAGTCAGGCAGTGAAAGAAAATTCAGGTTCAAGTTTTTATTATTTACAATGGGGAGAGCTAACTTGAGCTACTCAGAGTCAGGAGACCAGTTTGTGCAGTGGAGAAGAGAGAATCTATAATTCATCATCTGTAGAGGCATCTGTGGAGACATGCTCATATGGGTCTTCATCTTCTTCAACAACAGTTCCACCATTCCCATTTACCACTATTTGGGAGTAGGTTTCTTTCACAGGTACCAGGTCTGTTTTGAGCTCCTCACATTTTTGGAGGACAGCACTGTGCAGGCCATGGTAAGCTTGACCAGACAGTCCTGAAGGGTAGTCTAAAAATCAAATTGGGATATACAATAAAAAAGCAATTAACCAAAACATCAATATGGCAGTTTGTATGAATTATCATCTGTGTGCTGTCCTCACTGCAGTGTAGCAACTGTAGCTATACAGCCAGCTAACTCTGATGCAAAATGACGACAAGTCGTAGTGAGCGATTTCTTGCTGTTTAATGTGGCTTTCAACATCATCTTACATGACAGAGTGAAAACTGTAACAAAGGAAAAAAGTTCGAATGTTTTAACAAATCTTGTCTAATGAAATATACCTGTATCTACATGTAAATAAACACTGTAACTATGTTTGGTCTTTTCTTTTTAAACAGTATTGTAACATTAACTTATTAACATAATGAATTTTGTACTTACGACATTGCTTCTAGTGCTAACAACAGATGGATTACATGTGCACACATACTGTCAGCTTCCTTTCTTCTATACAGGAAATAACCTCTAACCCCGAACTCCAGGTCTACATTGTATCAAAATAAAATTCCTTAACATTTTGCCTTAAATGGCAACACAATCTGCAAGCAGTTTAATATAACTATATGAAGTAAACAGCATTAAGAAATTAGTACTCACTCTGTGTGGCCAGGTCATCTGATAGTACATTAGCCTGGTCCTTCAAGGCCCTGCAGGTTCTTGTAAGATGAGTCCAATGTTGTTTCATTTCCTCTAAAATTATAGCCTCTTCCTCAATCAGTCTCTCCAGCTACATCACCTTGTCAAAAACCTTCTTCTTCATGCCTAAGGAAGTGTCAGGTTCTATGAAGACAAATGACCAATTGAATTAACCACCACATTAAAATACTACCTCTTAATGCCTTTTTGGGAGTAAAATTCAATAATGGTACAATTCTTTGTCCCTACAACATAGGTAACAAGTGATTGGTGTTAAATCTACAGTGTGGAAAAGAAAAGGGCGAGCCACCTTGACACATTAATCTGAGGAATCAGACCTTTACTCATTTTCTCTTGAGTGCAGTTTGAGTTGGCAAAAACAAAACTGTTTAAAAATAAAATTTAATATTGTCTGTCCCAGATTTACCAAAACAAATGAAAAGCACATGGGCCTCTTTCCTTTGAAAGTCAGAGTTTAATGAGGTAAGTGTTTAAATGAAGATTCACTAAAATTTTTAATGTCAAACTTTATATACCAGAATCCCAAGGCCAGATAGGGCTTTCTGTTGCCAGAAGGTCTTCAACTGAATCTACAGATTCTGTGGTGGTTGGAAGATCATTGTATTGGGATATGGCATTAAACAGCTTTTTCTTATCCTCTCTAATCCATCTTCGGATCTTGTGTCGCTGTTTGTTACGGTCTGCAGCAAAAAACACAGCAAAAAGAATTTTAAGGAGGATATGCATAAAGTTGGTCATTGTGCTAATGGATATCCAAAAGGCGCCTTACAAATTATGTTACAAAGCGCACAAATCATCAGCAACCAAAAATGCAATTGTAGAATATTTTGACTAGAATGTGGCCAATGTTCAAGTAATGCAGGTAGTTGGGTGATGGTAACATTAGACATATAGGAAGGCAGGACTGTTCACTCAATGTAGGAAGGTTATGTAGTGGTTTGTTCAGTGTTAAGATGTGATCAAATTTAAATTACTTAGTTACAGCTATAGATATCACATTTTAAAATGAACTCCACAAGTACATGAAGGCATGGAGGCTACTTACCGGTTACTCGATATAGATTCCTCTTTTTCTGCTGGATGCCCAAGAATAGGCCTTCAATTCGATGTTGCAACGCCACTGGATCATCTGTTCTGAGGTCATCTGGTGCTGTAAAGTATGTGTGAAGGTATTTGATCAGTATCATGCATTTTCTATGCTATCAAAAATAGAACAATTATACTATTTCTATAAAACACCTTATACATTAAATATAGTAAAAGGAGGATTCAATAAGAAGAATGTAGTAGGAACACATGTTAAAACAACAAAGGAAATCCACAAATGTTCTGCTAAAGAATCTGAAAACATTTGTTCAGTTTGCTCATTTTTCAAGGGTGAGTACGTATTATAAATTTGAGGGAGAATGCTACATCACCCAAGTTTAATTATTAACTTAGCATTTCGAGCCATTTCTTCGTTGATTTTCACTTTTGTTGTCGCATGTTTTCTCAGCGAGCTCCCCCTACTGCTGTGAGGAGTATATTTCACAACACTGTCGTAAAAAAACAAAAAACAACTCACATTTTTCTATCTATAGAAAAAAAAAAAAAAATTCTATCGATAGGAGACAGCAACAAGTACATACTTACTGTCAACTGCCCACTGTGTCACATCAGTGACCCACTGTTGCAGTTCCTCATCAGACCTTTGCGTGCACTTCTTTATAGCCTCAATGTCCTCTTTGACTTCCTTTTGTCTTTTGGATAGTCTCAAAAGAATAATTAATGGAAAGTCACACAAACCTTCGGCAATACTGAAAGTATTAGATACTTAGTATGTACAACTTATCAGTGGACTTTAGTCAATTGAAATTTAACCTTCATTGATGAAATCTTGTACCGTGTAGATAAGTACTTGTGCAGGTTTCTTTTTTTTTCGCTCATTCCATCCCCCACATAGCAAACGGACTTGGCCCAAATGTGGCCTCAAGCTGGCGCTGCTGGCCTCCTGTCGGCAATGGCATGTACCCTTTCAGCCAGAGCTGGGCCATGTGTGGCAATGACGGGAGGGCGGGGATCCGGCAAACAATATGAGGGCCGATTGTTGGTGGGAGGAGTGTGGCCCAGATCAGTCAGGTGATATGTGGCCCAAATCAGGCTATGATCTGGCAACATATTATGTGACCCATGATAAACAAGATGCATGATAATGGTTAAATGATCACATACATTTTTAATGAAATGTAGTATTGTTAATATGTAGTCTTTGAAATGGCAAGTCAAAACAGAATGAAACATCATCATTTCAAAATTAAGCAAATTAGTCAAGTGAATTAAACTGCACTTAATTAAAATTTTATTAAATTTTATATTATTATTCTTGGTACAAATAATCTTAGATTCCTTACATGAAAAGAGAGAGAGAGAGAGAGAGAGATCATTTAACCATCAAGTAATAATTATTTGGTTTACCATGAGGCACATCATTATTATTAGTATGCCGTCATGCACAAGCATTAAATAAAATGATCATGAAAGTATTTTCTTTTTTATTTAAATCCTCTGTATCCATGTGATGCTTGGTGTGAGGAACAGAACAGATCCAAATTCAAACTGCATTCATCGGCGATATGTATCTCCTTCCTCTGTAACTATAGTAACAATTGAAAAATGTGCCGTTAATAAGTTTTACAACAATTTTACGGCAGCGATATCAAACGCTCATTGGCTCTCGCCGGTTTCGTCATAGATTGCGACATGCCGTGTTTCCGGTGATGCGTGTTTTGAATGAGAATGGAGTGGATCGGGATAGTATTTTCAGCGTTTAAGAATTTAGATTATTCCCTGCTCCTCGCACTACTATTATATTCTGCCAGAGAGGACTGCAACTGCAATGTATCGTCACTTGGACTACTGTGGCACTGCTCTTTGACACACCTGTAATAAATAATTATGATTAAGTTACATGTGTCTATCTGTTACGTTTCTCTTATAGAATGCATTCTTTATATACTCACTCTTTATTGGTTGATTTGTTCTTTATAAAAATAAATAGAAAAATTAATGCAAAAGGTTTTTTTTTTTTTTTTTTTAATTGCACAGTTACATGATGTGTGAGTTTTAAGTCTGATTTTCTATTCAGTTTAATGTACTTTATTGGCATAGTTTGTGTGTACATTAATGTACAGATGTGGGCCGGATCTGGGCCAACACTATGTTGCTGTCTGGTTTACCAAAGCATGTCACAAAATTAATAATTGTGATTATAGTAATACACAAGGCAATAATCTGAAATATTAAGATTCTGTATTCCCAGACAGCAATATAGTGTTGGTACAGATCCGGCCCACATCTGGCCCGCATGAAATCCAACAAACTACTTGCTGTGTGTTGGGTCTGGGCTATATAAGGCTCAGGTGTGGCTCAGATTTGGAGATTCAGGTTTACTTAAGGCTGAGAATTGGCACCAATAATAAAACCTGTTTTGGCCCAGTTCAGGGACAGTTCAGGGTGATTAACTGGCTGAGATTCGGCCCGGTTATGGCCCATGTGTGGCCCTTGTCTGTAATCCAGTTCTGGGCCACTTCAGGGCCGTCATTCTTTGCAGCACTTGGACCGAGGGAAAAGTGATTGTGTAGCCCGGATCTGGGCCAGAAGACATTTGCTATGTGGGCCTCTGGCATGCAATGTGATCATATCTACTCGTGCTGTAATGATGAAAGGCATAAATGTGCTTTTCAATTAGTGGTTAGTCACAGAGTATGATGAATGAAATAATAATAATAATAATAATAAAAAGCAAGCTGCCCCTGTTTGGTTTTTGCCACCCCACTGCACCTACAGCATGCACACCAGATTAAAAATATCAAGTTCATGGATATCAAAATGGTAAAAGGCTTAGTTACCATATTGTTCGAGAATATACATTTACCTCACAATTTGTAGCGTGCCCCTTTGCATTCATAACTGAGAGAAATGGCTTCATCTGAGTCAAGTTTTCCATTTCTGGGAATGCTTGAGCCACCTCTTGCAGATAGGACCAATATTGACACATGATGTCAGTGCAGAAGAACTTGCAGTTTGTTTTTGTGGCCAGTTCCTTCTGCAGAAACAGAGGGTATGCAAATATCTCGCCCCTAAACATGTTGAGGTGCATCTCCTCCAAATCAGCCATTATTTCCTCAAGATCACGGTGTAATTCCTCCTCCATATTTTTCTCTGGTATAGGCTGATCAGATGACTCTCTCAGTCATTTATTTTTTAACACCTGAGGACCATAAAAAACAAAGTTACACATAAACACAAATGAAAATAAATGGGTAGTGGTTTGCATATTTTTCCAAACCCAATCATTAATTAAATAAATAAACTAGATTACTTTCCCTACCCAGGCAGTGCTTAAATAAATGTTTTCAATGCTAGGTAATTGGGTGCCGGTGATGCAAGTGTTTAAGGTCCGAAGCGGAGCAACCGCCTAGCATTAATCAACTCACCTGTCTGCGTTGTACTGCAAGAGGCAGAAAGATAGTGAGATTACAGATGATCTTCAAATCTGTTAAAATAAAGTTTATAATTAATTTATAAAAACAATACATTTATAAGAAAATACAGGGTCAGTGACAATCTGAAAAATAAATCAACGCAGCATATTTTAGCAAGGGAACTGTAACCAAATTGCTAAATAAACCATAGAAACTCCAGGCAAAGTAGGCTCCCAAAGCCAAGAGCAACAATTGTTAGAGGTTGTTGTGCTTGGCTAGCATTGCTGGGAAAGCGGAAACATCTAACTACATTAAAGCTGCTACATTAAAATGCATGTACAATATATAAATAAATGTATCAATACGCACTCATATGCAATTATGGCTATGGCACAAGTTGTTGCTACATGGAAAGACTAACCTCCTGTTCCTTGATAGGCTAAAAAAAAAAAAAACTTTACTCTTCTTCCTCTTTGATATGACTGGAACCTGCAAGCACATGTAAAATTGTTTGGTAATGTAAGGCATTTGGCTACACGGAAATGTAACAAAAAACATTAAAAACATAAAAATAATAAAAAAATGAAAAGAAAATAAAAAATTACACGCACAAAAATATAGCATCACGTACTCAACTGGTCGACAGCAAATACCGAATAAAATTTCATGGGATCTGTAGTTTTATACGACACAGATTAAGCTTATCTACATTTAAAGTAATGCAATATCTTGCATTTGTTTGCAAATATGTATGCTCTCATAACTGGCGATATGATGATAGTGTGTATTTGAAAATATATATCGTTCAGACGATTCAGGGTTAGCTCACTAACGTTATCCACCTAAAGTTAATAAAAAAAAATACTACAGGATACATAACGTTAAGTTAATCGAAGGGCATTGCTTTCATCGAGAGTGCTCACATGATTTTAATGTCACATTTACCCGGAGCCGGACAGTAACGGAGTACATTTACTTGAGTACAGTACTTAAGTACAATTTTGAGGGATCTGTACTTTACTCGAGTAAAATTTTGGGGGAGTACTCATGACTTTACTCAAGTACATTTAAGAGGCAAGTATTGTACTCTTTACTCCGCTACATTTCTATCCATAACCGTAAGTACCCGTTACTTCTTAAGGCCCCGTCCACACGGAGACGGAGCTTACCCCAATCCGATCTTTTTTTCCTCGTCTCAAGAAATATCCGCGTCCACACGAAACCGCAAAACCATGTAGTATACATACCAGACCAGCATGTGACGCTGTAATTCTGCCACAGAGATACGCTAAAAACGGAGAAGACTTGGACTATGCTCATAAACCTTGCGTGTGGTACACAAACGAACATGGAACAATACATTTATTAATCTGTGTTAATGTTAGTTAAAAAAAAGACAATCGTTCAGTGTTTGTTCATGTTTTTGTTGTTATTACGTGACGTAGCGGTGTCTGATTAGGGCGAGACGTGGGCTGATGACTTCATCATATCAGAAAATATACGGATTCGCCGTCCAGACGAAAGCGCAAAGGCGCCGTTTTCAAATTTATTCACTCTGGGACCCGGTTTCAAAAAACATCTCACTCACCCAAAAAAAAGCACCCCATTCGGACGAAACGCCTATCCGAAAAAAAAAAAGAAAAAAAAAAATGTGCGACGGAAAAAAAGAAAAATCTCGGAAATTTGTTGTTTCCCTCTCAAACGTGATTGGATTGTGCAGGCGCCACTGATTGGGACACAGCCTATCAGCATTCACATTCAGCTATCCTTCATGACATTTGATTGAATTGAAGTACAGTACACACACACACACACACACACACACACACACAGAGTTGTCACACATAGATTGTGTGTGTGAGAATGGTGTTATTCAGCTGAAAGTATTTTCTCCTGCCTTTGCCTGTATGTCTGTGAGAGGAAGGGGCTTAATACTGTCACTCAAATTAGCTGAATTTTATTTGTCCTTCTTTGTACGCTGACCTAAACACAGCTGATTAGCTGATTTTCTTTAATCATTATTATTTTCTCTTCTATGCTGCGTGTGTAACACGGTCAGGTTCAGAGGTGTGTCAGAACATTGCTTTATTACCTTCTTTGCTGGTTTAAGTTTATTGATTTGATTGATGAAAAAACAGAGAAAATCACACGTACACAATTCTTAGCTGAATTTTCTTTTCTGATATTACACATTAATGTAAGCTGAGCATTTGCTTTGATGTTGTTGAGTATGCGGTGTGTTTAACACAGTCAGGTTCAAATGTAGGTGCAAAAATTCCATTAAAACTCTAGCAGAGGTTTGTCAGAGCGTTGCCATTGTGCGCAAGTGAGAAATGTTAAATAAAGCAACAAGGTAAAAAGATGAAAATGACTTGATTTTACTTTCAATTCCTTTTACATTCTCCAAGGTATTAACATTAACATTTTTCATAACTCCATGTAGGACGTTTCTGTACATAAATGTAAGCACTGTGGCAGTAGTAATGCAATATTTAGAAAATGTACTCTTGTACTCTTCATACTCAAGTACTTTTAAAAACAAGTACTTCAGTACTTTTACTTAAGTAGACATCAGACTGTAGTACTTTTACTTGTACTTGAGTAAAATTTAGCAAGGGGTATCTGTACTTTTACTCAAGTAATGAAGCTGTGTACTCTGTCCGCCTCTGCATTTACCATTAGGCTACAGAAAACGTATTACAAAAAAATGACCTGGCTAACACTACCTACTTTGCCGGGGTTCTGAGGATGTATGCGGATGTAACTTTATGAACTTCAGCTAAATCACCCAGGCAATTGCCTGCATGTCCTACCGACGTCATGAGCACTCATATGATTCTAACATTACATTTACCATTACAGCAAACATGATTCAGTAAAACAACACATATCACTAACATTTATCACTAAAATAACACAGTTTTAGGATAATGGGATATACTAGTGTACACACCTCTGCTCTTACTGTCGATTGCAATGTCACATGCAGTCCTTCTCTTTAGCGACCCCAGTGGACGTTTGTGTTTCAAAACTGTAGCAATATGTACATACTTGTGGCGCTGCAAAAAAGTGTGCAGAGGTACGTATTTCAGCTATTCTGTTCAGCTGCGCTGCTGCTGCGGGACACTAAACACGTCAAGTCCCTCTTGACAGTTTTATTTTAGTTGCACCATTGAGAAATTAGGTCGCATGTGCTTTTTTACCGAATGCATAATAATTAGGCACATTGATATTCTGATGATTTTTTTTTTTATAATTTATGAGTGAAATTTGTTTATTTAAATGAAGCTAAAATAAATTGATTGCAACCACTTACCATAAAATGTTTTTGTAAATTCAATGAATATTTTTTTTTCAGTGTAATTGTCCATGAAGGCTGGAAGAGAAAAACTCCTTATATTCAGGTGTACAGAATAATTAGGTATGTTTTCTTTTACAGATGAAATGAGCCAAAAAAAAAAAAAAAGAGTTCTGAAATAAAAACATTTCCACACTGCTACAAAAGGGCTGTACCACATTACTATTATGTTTAAGATTAGTAAGTCAATTCTATTTAATTTTCATAGTTTAAAACGGACTAAATAAATAAATACTTGTCTCTGGCCGCTGCTTTTAATTCAAAGTCATTTTATGTACTTTAATGACTTAGATTTATGCAGTTTGATATTTAACTCTGAAAATGTGCAATTCCTTAACACGTTTAACAACGCCTCTTATTTATACAAATCCTTTAACAAATCCATTGTTTTGTGTACCAAATTTCTTACATATACATATTTACATATATAATTTTTTTTAAACAAGAAAATATTTATTCGACTTATGTTCACTCATTTCCTTTGCACATTAATAATGAATGCATCAAAAGTGGTGCTTATTGAGTAAAAACTTTCTTCCTCAAACGTGTCTTTATTTACAATGACAGCATATATTATATACACACAAACACACTGTTTCACATATCTACCTATTCATAACAGCTTGTATGTAGGGGTCTGCGATATCGTCTGCAATAATATATTTTAATCGATAATTTGACATCATCAAGTATTTTGCAAAGAAAAAATCATTCAAAACACCCCTAGGCAGCGCACACATACATTACTTGAAATCTAACATTAGACTAATGCGTGTGCACATAATGTGTTTTTTCACGGCATGATTCAGTCTATTAAAATGCATTTAGAATTATCACAAATTCAGTACATGGCAGAAAATATATACAGTACAGACCAAAAGTTTGGAAACATTACTATTTTTAATGTCTTTGAAAGAAGTTTCTTCTGCTCATCAAGCCTGCATTTATTTGATCAAAAATACAGAAAAAACAGTAATATTGTGAAATATTATTACAACTTAAAATAATAGTTTTTCTATTTGAATATACTTTTAAAAAAAAAATTATTTTATTTCTGTGATGCAAAGCTGAATTTTCAGCATCATTACTCCAGCCTTCAGTGTCACGTGTAACATCCAGTCTATCACATGATCATTTAGAAATCATTCTAATATTCTGATTTATTATGAGTGTTGGAAACAGTTCTGCTGTCTAATATATTTGATGAATAAAAGGTTAAAAAGAACTGCATTTATTCAAAATAAAAAAAAATCTAATAATATATATATTCTAATAATATATTTTCTTTACTATCACTTTTTATCAATTTAACACATCCTTGCTGAATAAAAGTATTGATTTTATTTAAAGAAAAGAAAGAAAAAAAAATACTGACCCCAAATTACTGACCAGTAGTGTATATTGTTATTACAAAATATTTATATTTTAAAAAACATAGCTTCTTCTTTTTTTTTTTTTTTTTTTTTTTTTAATTTTTTATTCATCAAAGTATCCTAAAAAAGTATCACATGTTCTGAAAAAATATTAAGCAGCAGAACTGTTTCCAACTTTGATAATGAATCATCGTATTAGAATGATTTTTAAAGGATCATGTGATAATGATCCTAAAAATTCAGCTTTGCATCACAGAAATAAATGATAATTTAAAGTATAATAAATTTAAAAACAATTATTTTAAATTGTAATAATATATCACAATATTACATTTTATTTCTGTATTTTCGATCAAAATAAATGCAGGCTTGATGAGCAGAAGAAACTTCTTTCAAAAACATTAAAAATAGTAATGTTTCCAAACTTTTGGTCTGTACTGTATAAAATTATACCGTTTCATATAGTTAATAAACAAATTCACACGAAGAGTGCCGTTTGTCTCCAGATATGATTACAAATGTGATGTTTTTTTAACAACAGTTCAATAAGCAAGTTATTTAAGAGACTTGTGTTTTATATTGGATTGGCTTGGCTAATCGGGAGGACCGGGAGAATTCCCGGTGGGCCGGTCTGTTATTTTTGGCTGCGAGGGTAGGTGTTGTCATGCCACTGGGGTTGAGATACGCTGTGCTGGATCCAGTCACAGCAGCCCCACTCTTTTTATTTATCATCTTCTCGCAGCCCCACTCACAGGGTTGCCAGCTGTGCCGTATAATACGGAATCGTCCCGTATTTAAGGCATCAAAGAAGCATCCCATATGAATGCTATAGCCTACTGAATGCAGTTTGTCCCTTATTTGCAAGCGAAATTCCTCCGCTTCACAGCATACGGGACTTACAGTAATTCCCTTCCACCATCCATCTTTTGATTTTGCCAAATCAGTTTGGGCGAATGCAAACAACTTATTGATCATGAGCCCAACATCCAGCAAGGCAGAAAAACATTCAATCTACCCGAGGGAAGTTGTCTTTCATTGTAAATTAATACTGTTGAATAGAGAAAAAATAGACTACATTTTTATAAAAATTAACTTCTAGTGTATTCTTAAAACTAGACCCAAGTACAAATCCAAAGACCAGAAATAGCCCACTCTCTAAGTTTTCTTTAATTGAAAAATATGCATTTTTATTCATTCATAGGCTATATGATTGCAATCAAATTTTAGGTAAAAAATGTTTATGCTTTATTGACGTTCAGTTGTTATGCTTTCAAATTTCATGCCATTTGTATGTTTGTAATTTCACAGTATTTTTTTTATACTTCACTACTACTTCACTGCAGTCATTTTTTTTAGACTAGGTAATTGTACATAAATAGGTCAAGCAAAACAAGTGTGATTATTTCTGAGAACTTAGCAGACATTATGGTATAAATATAATGAGCTTCCCTTATTTTCATATAAAGAAATCACAATTGTCCATTATTTTCCATTTCTGAATGATATCTTTTAACTCCCCCGACAGAGGCACTTTGCTAACAAAAAAAAAAGTCAGTTGTTAAATATATGTGAGCAAAAATACAATGAATCATAAGACTGTAGGGAACAGTTTACTATGGAGATGTAGGATTATATACTAAGGTTTTAATAACATTATTTTAATAGGCCTATAGTCAGTTGTGAACTAAAGCGGGCCGGTCCAAGGCATGAAACTCCAGGGCTGAAAATGAGTCCCACTCCGGCCCTGGACAGAACATATACATCCTCCAGACACATATGCTCTTCACGTTCGCAAAAAAACAACATTGTCCATCTCACTAGACCATCTTTTCAACAATGTATTGCACCGCTTCACAATATGTTTAGTTTGGTTGTCATCAACATAACAAGGCAAAACAGAACAAATAGCACAATACAGTTTGTATTTAAAAGAGTGACGAAGGCGATCCACCAGCAAGGCCATTCGTTTAACGACTGTTTCCGCTAAAACTCCAATAGCCACATCGTTTGTCCCAATGGGAATGATCAACAAGGCATCACCGTTTACTTTTCTCAGATGATAGACGTGCTGTTGTTCTGAACGCACCAAAGTAGTTCCGGGATGAACCCAACAATATGCTCCATCACAGTATTGGTCCAAACCACGGGACATGGAATCCGTCAAGAAATAAAACCATTGTCGCAACCACACAGCCCATGCCTAAAAAAATAAAAAAAAAATAAACCCCACACACAAAATACAGGCTATAGGCTATTAAACCTTACTCAAATACTTTAAGTACATTTCTTTAGTCAACAAATATACCTTTAGGTACAACGAAGTCTTTCTTCCCAAACCTGGAAACAACCATGTTGCTTTTGTTACGTTCCCCATTTTTAATCTAGGGGCCGGGAAGAAGCGTAACAAAAATTGCGAGGAGAGAGTGAGAGAACTCCCGTCTCCAGGTCCCAGGACAAACACAAATCGCCACACCAGTTTTAAATATGAAAAGACATACAATGTTTATTTTAAGTTAATCAGTGGAACACAAACATAAGACTTCAGGAGGGGAAAAAGCCAAAACAACAAACAAAAGGAACTCTAACTGAGGATTTGTTAAACTGCCTTACCTAGCATTAAAAGAAATGAAACAAAAAGACAAATGCTTCCCTTACTCCCTCTCTAATCAAACACAGAAGAAAACAGATTCTCAAATTAAAGAACATCCTCCTCCCTACAAATAATCTCACAATAACAACAGAACAAAGTTGAAAAACAATCTTAACAGTGAATCTGGCCACACAGGCCAACATAGCACAACTGTGTACAACTAGGGGTTACTGTAACACTCCAACTATTAATGGCAACTATTCACACAGAGTTACCATACTCGAAAGAAGTTAGCACACAGCATACCTTCTTTAGTGTTTACACCACCCAACACGTTACAACAAAGACTCTTAAAGTGACAAGTGCTGGGACCGGAAGATGACAGTCTCTCAGAAGCAAGTCTCAGTCTCTCTCTCTCTTTTTGGAGGTTTCTGGATCTTTTATATAGTGCTTCCCCCCACACCTTAACGAGCTGGAACACAATTCAGGTGCACTCCCAACCTGTGACGTGGATAGGAGCAACAGAGAAGCACAACAGAAAACATACCAAGACAGGCACTACATTTTACACCAGCAAATGAATACACAGACGTCCCTATGGACGTAACACTTTCCGTTCCTACAAAATAAATAAAAAGCAAAGATTAACAACTACAAAAATAAGGATCAATAACTTAAGATACAATCGCTACACATACAATCACAACATTGTTCTGCAGTAAAACAATTTACTTCTCACCTCCTTTCGCCATTTTTCATGGACTTCAACATGCAATCCAACTGAGTGCTCGAACCGTCATACTCAGTAGTTTAAATAAAGGGTATACATTGATGTCACTTACCCACCGAAACACGCCCCCTCACCTGAACTGGGGTGGGTTTCCCATACAACGACATAACTCGCTGATGAACCACCATAGTACGTTGCATTGTTGTTGAAACGAACTAGCTAGTTACGACTGTTTCCTGAATACGTCTCACAACCTAGATTGCCTACTCTTCACCATTTAATCGTTGTTGTGTTTGGAGGATACACTCGAGAGTCATCTACACCCCGCCTCCAGCAGCACTGGGTGTCAGAATGTTCAAAAACAGTATACCGTCGCTCAGCCTTTTCAAACTTCTTTTTGCCCCCAAACGAAGAACGAAAACGAACTTTGTTTGAAGTATACCGGGGCCTTTACTGGTAATATTGTTGGATAACATATTAAACCAACTCTTTAGAACATTTTTGCCTATTCTTTTTTATATACAAACACATACAAACTCGAATAAATACTCACCCATTATTTCACAATAATATTCATTCTTTTGTCCCAACACATTAAAGAAATATATATTACACCTTTCACAACATACCACCATTTATGTAAAGCACCCAATTTCCACTGGAAAATTGGGTCCATTGGCAGACACTGAAATATTGAAATACATATTTTGTTGAAAAATGATAGCAATTAAGAATCTACATTTCCATGTTACATTTCAAAAAGCAAAATGTCACGTTAAACTCAAAAAAATTATAACTACCTAGCTTACACCCAAGTACACTCTATAAAATACTTCATCTTCATTCTTCCATTTACAAACAACACCAGTGACGCAACACACATTCGTCCTTATCATTGGCTCTATTTCTTAGTTAGCCTACCTTGTTCCAATTTGCATACTGTACCCCATTTATAGCACCTCTCAACAACCACTAATTCATTCTAGAAGCAAGATCGTCTCCAGAAAAACTCTATATAACCTCTATCAACCACTCATCAAGGTAAGCGTTCTCATCTTACACATAATACACTCCAAAACCAATTTTAATACCAACTACTTTTCACGAAGATTTCTTCTTATATTCGTTTGCTATTGCCGAAGCCAGTACTGCTAACAACACACTATCAACATAACTATTTTTATGCAAACTTTCATAACTTATTTGCCCTCTCCACATTGTTCCTAAGTTAGCAAACAATGTACTCAATTATTCATATTCCCCCGATTATCGAGACAAGGTTGATTCTTTTCTTTATTATTATTATTAGACCTACTATTTATTTTATTTTCCTTGCATTTTGGGAAAACTCCTACCAATCAAATAAGTGCCACCATACCATTTTCCGACCACTTGCATTTCTACTCACGCACATTTATATCTGTTACTTCCACGCGCTCCTCATCTTCTTTTAATCCAATTTTTACTGTGCTCACACAATATGCTAATGTTTTGCGTCTATACTTTCCTAATGCTTACAATTGCACGAGCATATGCTACAACAAAAAGACAAAAATAGGCTATAACTTAATCCACCATTTAACATTCCTTTAATTCATTATTTTTATCTACTCAACAATACCTGTTTTTTAACTACTCATCCCTGTATACTACAGCATACAGTCTTGCTTTTAATTAAATACTCGCCAAACCGCTTTCTTGTGTTTCCCATTTAAACAGCTTTTTTTGCCATGTCTATTTTAACTACGCCATAAATGCCTTTTTTTCACAAATATTTATCACTTGTTCGCATATATGCCTATAGCTTCGTTTCTCACCGTTTTTTTGTAACTACGCACATAAATGCCTTTAAATAAATAAATAAAAAAAATCACGCATCCGCATTAACGCCTATACCTTATGATATAAATCCATATATATTTTTCCACCGTGTTTTAATGGAATTATCCTACAATATAACATCAACTACACAGCAAACGCCATTACATAAACATACTATTCCTTTCTATGTAACACCTGCAGCTGTTCTCAAAATGGCGCCATCATCTCAAAATACTATATACTACAAATTCTCACTATATCACATGTGATAACAACCATAAACTCATTTCCACAACACATATAAGCTACTCTTTCTCTACACTCTAAAAATTGCTGGGTTGTTTTAACCCAACTTTGCATCAAATATGGACTAACCCAAGTTTTGGGTTAAAGTTTTAATTAAATCATTTAACCCTAACAGCTGGGTTAGTCCATATTTGACACAAAATTTGATTGAAACAATCCAGCATATTTTTGAGTGTACACTACCACACATATTACCATATCTACTGTCTATTGCTTTTTATTATTCATGGCATACTTTCTTCCAGATTATGGCTTCCTACACCTCTCCATCAAAAATCCCCAAAATACACCACCCTGAGACTGAATCAATTCATGACCGCCTCCAACTGATTGCTGTAAGCCATATTCTTTATTACCTTTGTTTATTCAACTAATATTAGCCTACTATATAGCATACATACAATTACCACCATTACCATTCATACTATTTTTAACACAGTTTTTTATTTGCTATTTGTATAGTACAAATGCCAAGATCCATCTGTCAACCCCAACGAAACAACGAAATCATGACACTCATGTCAAGCTGGCACAACCAAAACAAGGCTCTCCAGCAATGTGTCACTACACTTCGTTCAGAACTTCAAGACAAAAAAAAAAAAAAAACTCAGAAGCTCTAGCATCTGCAGAAATCAATGTTGCTACCAAAGACTTTTTCAAAGATGGTAATTACTTTTCACTTCCTGATTTGTTCTCATACATTTTACCTTTTCTGTACATTTGTTGTCTACAATGGCAATTAAACCTACATGTTTTCTTTTACAGAACAATGTGACATATCCACACAGACTATGCATGTCCCTACAACACTAACTGAACACTTACCTGAGACAAACACCATACAAGGTGATAACCACTCCCAGTCCAATAAACTTTAATTCATTACACATATCCTTTACTACAGTATATCACTTCAAACACTTATAACTTCCTCTTTTCCTTTTTTCAGAACTACAAGCTGCAACAAAGTCTTCTTTAAAACCTACTAAAGATATACAGAATGCTTAACCATACACTCATTATATTGTGACCACACTTTTTATACTGCACTGTTTTTTTCTTTTAAAACTATACAGATATTTATATTTCCACTTACTCTTAATCCACATTATTTTCTTTAAGCTCTTTTTTATTACAAATTGACATACTATTTGCCTATTCCACCTTAATAATTTATTATTGTTGGTGTTCTTAATCTTTGCATTTTCTACAATAAAAATATTTTTATCTCAGTCTTACTATCTTCATTACAAAACAAAAAAAATGCAATCTACACTCCCACAACACAATTGTATTGCTTCATTTACCTTCACAACACAGCTCTGCTATTTATTATGCAACAAAGCTACTATTATAAATAAAAATATGTCATGCTAAAACATTTAGGTACTTAAATTGCGAATTAATTTTGGATAGCTTGAACGGTTTTGCCGTGGTGATTTTTTGAAATAACAGTAAAAAGGGAAACATTACTTGTCTTGTATTTTTAAATTGCAGCTTCCTAACACTTTAAAACCTTTTTTCATACAGAGAACAAGTCATTCTGAGGAAATATGCATAGTTTCACAACTTTACAACACTGTATAGATAACAGAAAATTAAAAAACTGTCAGACATCTGATCTCACTCTGAGGCCACTCTCTCTGTGTGAGGGAAGGGAGGGGGTTGGTGACTGACTGTGTGTTGATTGTAGGGGAGGGGCTGGGTGACAGAGAAAGACACAGAGAGACTTATTGTTTTTAATGTTGTTGTTGTTAATGGTGGTGTTTTTTTCTTTCTTTCATTACAGTTTAAGACATCTCTTAGGCCTTATCCTTTTCTGACAGTTTTAGGGGCTGGGTGACACACACAGAGAGAGAGAAAGAGAGAGAGAGAGAGAGTTAACATCTCTTTAATCGCCAGAAAAAAAAAAAAAAAAATCAGTAATTTTTTTTTTTTTTGCAATTTCTGTATTGTTTTGAATAATTCTCATTGGGATTTAATAATTTTTGACTTTTCAGTCTGAGTTAGAACTCTTTTTTTTGACCCATTTCATCTGTAAAAGAAAATTGCCTTATAATTCTGCACACCTGAATATAAGGAGTTTTTCTCTTCCAGCCTTCATGGACAATTATATATCACTCATAAATTATTATATACAAAATTAATGGTAGTTATTAAGATTGATGTGGTTTGGAATTGGTAAAATGTGCTTGGAAAAAAAACATACTCGGTTACGAACGTAACCTCGGTTCCCTGAGATACGGAACGAGTACTGTGTATGGGAAAAGCTCCTTTTTTCCTCGATACTGAAGCCTTTTTTCAATAACGCAGTGCAACTGCACTGCCATTGGTTTAATATGTAAACTTTTTTAAACCAATGACAGCGCTGCATAGCTGCGCGAGCCTGTGGCAAAGCAGCGTGCCAAAGCCCGCCAAAATGGGCGGGGCGAATGGCTATATAAGCAGGCAAATCGCCGGAGGAAATCAGGTCATACGACTGAAGCGACGACACTGAAGCCGCAGCCTCGTGGCACGGCATATAACGCAGTACTCGTACCGTATCTCAGGGAACCGAGGTTATGTTAGTAACCGAGTACGTTCCCTTTCGAAACTTCACTCATACTGCGTATGGGGAACGAATTCAACCGCGCCGTGCCACAGTAGGGAACGACAAGACTTATCTTGAACACCATGGGGTCCAGAGGATAAGTGAGAGGGCCGGAGCCGTCGAACCCTTGACGCTATACTGCTAAGAGGGAGCTAGCTCCCTGGAGGTGGTATGATGACGGAGTCTGATAGAGGCCGTCGTATCAAACTGAAAGAACCCGAGCGTGCAAGGTCGGCATGTCCAAGTTATAGAATCTGACAAAAGTGGACGGCGAGGACCAGCCGGCCGCCTCACAGATGTCCTTGATAGAGACACTACTAGACCAGGCCCATGAAGAGGCCATCCCTCTAGTAGAGTGGGCTCTTACTCCTATGGGGCACTCAAGGCCCATAGAGGAGTAACATAGAGCGATAGCTTCAACTATCCAACATGAGAGGAGTTGCTTTGAGACCGAAGGCCCCTTGGTGCGGCCACCAAAGCAGACAAAAAGCTGGTCAGATTGCCTGAATGGCTGTGACCGCTCAATGTATATCCTCAAAGCCCTCACTGGGCAGAGCAAATCCAGCTCTCGCTCACCTGACAACGGAGGCAGAGCTGAGAGGGAAATTACTTGAGCTCTGAATGGCGTCGAGAGCACTTTAGGGACGTAGCCATGCCTGGGTTTTAAAATGACCTTCGAGTCATTGGGCCCAAACTCAAGGCATGCAGGGCTCACCGAGAGGGCCTGCAAATTGCCAACACGCTTGACCGATGCTAGAGCAAGTAGCAGAGCGGTTTTGAGCGTCAGGGGCCGAAGGTCAGCTGACCGCAGCGGTTCAAAGGGAGGTCCTTTGAGTGCTCCAAGGACCGTGTGAAGGTCCCAAGTGGGAACGGTGAGAGGACGTGGGGGCTTCAACTGCCTAGAACCTCTCAGGAAACGCACAATGAGGCTGTTTCGACCCACTGATTGGCCAGCAATAGGAGCATGAAATGCTGCAATGGCTGCTACGTAAACCTTGAGCGTGGAAGGGGTGAGACCCTTGTCTAGACGCTCTTGGAGAAATGACCGTATCGGAGATACATCACACTCAACAGGGTTTTCGTTTCGTGCTGAGCACCAGTCAACGAAGACTGACCATTTCTAGGCGTAGAGTGTAGACGGGGCTCTTGCCTGAGCAATGGTGTGTAGCACGTCCCCGGGGAGGCTCAGAGGCTCCCATCGAGGGACCATACATGCAGAGCCCAGAGTTCTGGCTGTGGATGCCAGATTGTCCTGTTCGCCTGAGAGAGGAGGTCCCGCCTCAGAGGGATCGACCATGGGGCTTTCATGGAAAGCCTGAATAGCTCCGAGGACCAAACTTGGCTCCTCCAGAGTGGGGCCACCAGGAGGACTCTGTGCCTATCTTCCCTGACTGGTCTGATGACCTGAGGGATCAGAGCGATCGGGGGAAAAGCATAAAGAAGGAGACTGGGCCAGTCGTGGGCCAGCGCATCTGTGTCCTTTGAAAAATAAGTTTGGCAATGAGAGTTGTTTTCTGAGGCGAAGAGGTCGACCTCTGTCTGAACCGTCTGGGGATGGAGCATCCACTCGTCCGAGGGGACATTGCTCCGCGAAAGCATGTCTGCTCCCAGATTCGTCTTGCCAGGTATGTGTGTCGCCTTGAGCAATCGCAACCTGGGTAATGCCCATTCCAAGAGGCGCTTTTCCAGTGCGCAGAGGCGGCTGGACGAAAGGCCGCCTTGGTGATTTATGTAGGACACCACTGTCATGCTGTCCAACTGGACTAGGACATGGCGCCCTTCCAGGATCGCCTGAAAGGATTGAAGGTCTCGTTCTACTGCCAGCATCTCGAGGCAGTTGATATGGAGATGGCTTTCCTCGTGCGACCACGAGCCGAAGGCTGGTCTGCCCTCGCACAGAGCACCCCAACCCAGGTTGGAATCACTCTTCTGAGAGCACCGTCCTTCTGGAAACCGCCTGTAGGGGTACTCCACGACTGAACCAAACAGGGTTCATCCAAGGCTCCAGGGCTGCTAGACAGGCCTGGTTGACCCTGATGCAAAAGCGGCCGTGCCGCCAAGCATGAGGTGGGACCCGGAGTTTCAGCCAGTATTGCAGGGGCCGCATTCGTAGGAGGCCGAGCTGTAAAACTGGGGAGGCGGAAGCCATCAGCCCTAGCATCCTCTGAAAGAACTTCAGAGGGAAACAGGCTTTGTTCCTGACGGAGGCCGTGAGCTGCTGATGATAGAGCGCGCTCTGGTGATATGACCGCCCTCATATTGGCTGAGTCGAAAACCGCTCCCAGGAACGTAATATGTTGGCTGGGGAGCAGTGAGCTCTTGGCGAAATTGACCCTGAGTCCTAGGCACTCTAAGTGGCTCAGGAGCACGGATCTGTTGTGTTCCAGCTCTGTTCGTGACTGGGCCAGAATGAGCCAGTCGTCGAGATAGTTCAGAATGCGGATTCCCATCTGTCTCAGAGGGGAAAGTGCCTCGTTCATGCACTTCGTGAAAGTGCGGGGAGCTAGAGACAGCCCAAAGGGAAGGACTGTATATTGGTAAGCCACACCCTCGAACGCGAATCTCAAGAATCGTCTGTGATGGGGGGCTATCTGGATGTGAAAGTAAACGTCTTTCAGGTCCAGCGAGAAGAACCAGTCCTCGGGGCAAATCTGCGTGAGGATCTGCTTCAATGTCAACATCCTGAACTTTCGTTTCATGAGGGAGTGGTTCAGGTGTCTGAGGTCTAAGATGGGTCTGAGACCGCCATCTTTCTTGGGGACAAGGAAATAACGGCTGTAGAACCCCGATCCGCTTTCTGAGGGAGGAACCATCTCTATGGCTCTCTTCCTTAACAGCGTCATCACTTCGGTGCAGAGGACCTGAGCGTCGTCCGGCTCTACCAAGGTGGGAATCACCCCGCGAAAACGCGGGGGTCTTCGGGCGAACTGCAGTGAGTAGCCGTGTTTTATTATCCCCAACACCCACTTGGACACTCCGGGGATGGCCTGCCAGGCCTCGGCCCGCGTGACAAGAGGCTGGATAGTGTCGGATGGCAGGCCGCTGATTAGGAGCCTGAACACTGACGAGAGTGGAAGAGGAAAACTGCTCTCTTTTTGAAAATGTGAAATATAACAATGTCGCTTTGCATGGACGCAACAATGGTGGGCCCAGGTCGCATAGCAGGCAGGTGAGAGAGCTTCTAGGGTGGTCCAGCCGTGAGGGGACTTTGCTCCTTCCTCTTTCTTCCCCAACGATCAGGCGGTTTAGCGCGCTTAGTGGGGCGAGCTGGGTGCTGCTCCTTAGAGGGCGCCACCTGGGGGGTAGAAGGGACAAGTTTGCTCTGGTGCTGAGTCGGCGCAGTCCTGGGGCGACTCGGGGCAGAGGTGGAGCGCTTGGGCAGGAAGTGTCGCATGGCCTGGGACGACTTCTGTGCTGCAGTGAAACGCTCGGTGAATCACTATACAGCTGGCCCAAAGAGACCGGATGGAGAGACTGGGGCATCGAGAAAGGCCACTTTGTCGCTCTCCTTAATCTCTGTTAGGTTGAGCCAGAGGTGGTGCTCCAGCACAACCAGGTTGGCCATGGATCGTCCGATGGCCTGGGCCGTGGCTTTCGTGGTGCGCAGGGCCAAATCTGTGGCGCTGCGGAGGTCGCGAAAAGCAGGTTCACTAGGGCTAGACTCATCCAGGGAACGGAGAAGCTTTGCCTGGAACACTTGCAAATATGGCCATGGTGTGTAGTGCTGAAGCGGCTTGGCCCGCAGAAGTGTAGGCTCTGCTAGCCATGGCAGAGGTCGTCCTGCAGGGCTTGGAAGGAAGGGCTCTCTTGCTTTTCCACCCCACAGCCGCGGGGGGGCAGAGTTGAGCAGCCACGGCCTCGTCCAGGGGCGGCAATTGCTCATAGCCCTTCTCCTGAGAGCCATCTACTGAGCTGAGAGCTGCAGAGGAAGTGCGTAGGGGCAGAGCGCTGGCGGGGGGCCTCGCGGGGTCCTGGCAGGTACCACTCGTACCTGCGTGTCGGCTCTTCAGGGGGGGCCCACTCCAGATGGAGTTCCTCAACGGCCTTGGAGAGGATGCGGAGAAGCTCGGCATCCATCCCAGCTTTGGCGTCGATGGGCTCTAGTGACGGCAAGTGGGCGGGGTCAGAATCACTGGCCCAGTCTTCCGTTTCAGAAGCCGCGAGTGACATGGAGTTGTCAAGCGGCTCGTCCTCCGATCCGCCAAAAGAGACAAGGTCGCTCACTTCAGCCGAGGGATGCTGCTCTTGGCGTGAGAAGAGGACAGGGGACGGCTCTCTCATTGGAGAGGGTGAGGCACGCGGGTGCTGAGCCGGCGTGAGCTCACCCAAATCCGGGCGCTGAGCCCCTCTTCCCCGCTGTCTTTTCCTGGCCGGCTCGCAGGAGGAAAAAGACGTGGGGGCGCGAGGGGCGGGATCGCTTTCATTAAAGAAAGCGATCCGCGAGCGCAGAGAGGCGAGACTCATGCTCTCACAAAAGCAGCATTAGGTCTCAGTGAGTGCAGCCTCAGCGTGGGGTTTACCCAGGCAGAAAACACACTCACCATGGCTGTCATCATCATGCAGAGGGGCTCCGCATGTGCCACAGCTTTGGCGTGGCATGGCCGCCGCCGTTAAAACGGCGTTAGAAACGCTCTTTTAGAGCAGTGAAAACCGCTGGAAAAAGCTCTTTTTGTGATCGCCGGATGGGGGCAGGAGATCGCTGAGAAGAGGCCGGAAGCGGGAAGCGGGCGGCCCGAGAATGGCGCTAAAAGTGGCTGTCTGCGAGAACGCCGGCACTGCAGGCGGTCGGCGGTCTCAGCTGGTCCGCTGCGGTGCCTCTTCGACGGCGAGAGCTCGTTCCAGGCGAAGGCGTTCAGCAGAGATCCAACGAAGTGAAGCCTTCGCTGAAGGAGTAAGATCTGATTTCCTCTGGCGATTTGCCTGCTTTTTTGGCGGGCTTTGGCGGGCTTTGGCGTGCTGCATCGCCACAGGCTTGCACAGCTACGCAGCGCTGTCATTGGTTTAAAAAAGTTTACATATTAAACCAATGGCAGTGCAGTTGCACTGCGTTATTGAAAAAAAGCTTCAGTATCGAGGAAAAAAGAGTTTTTCCCCATACGCAGTATGAGTGAAGTATCGAAAGGGAACAGAATATCAACATACCTGATAATTATGCACGAGGTGTAAATCAATAAAGATTTTAGTAACACTTTATAATAAGATCTAATTTGTTAACATTAGTAAATGCATTAACATGAACAATATATTTTCACAGAAGTTATTAATGTTTGTTGATTTTAGTTCACAGTGCATTAACTAATGTTAACAGATGAAGCTTTTTTTTAGTTTTGAATATATAGCATGTCAATGTCAGTTTATAATTTTTGTTCATGTTAATTTAATCCTACTAACTGAAACCTTATTAAAAAGTGTTACTAAAATTTTAAAATTTTTGGTTTGGATTAACCCTTTAATTGCCGAATCCTTTAAAACCAGACTTCCAGAGGGTTACTGTAAATGCATGTGCCCGCTGGGCACAGTTTTCCTGATGCCACTGGGGTGGCGTTTGCACCGATGGCCTGAGCCCACCATCGCTGCTTGTGTAGTGTCGTCTGCCTCAGCTCCGAAGAATCACACTCAGTCTGGGGTTTTGCTTTCAGAAGAAAAGACTTTATTTCAAGGAGAATAAAGCCGAGAGTTCCTTGCAAGGAGATCTCCCGAATGTTATGTGGTATCTCCTTATATACCATATACAGGGCGTTCCCAATATTCCATAATTTTCCTTATGCTTACAATTCTATCCCCAGAGAGAAGGGGCCCCTATTTTGTCTGGTAAGGAGAAAGACCCTTTTCCCAGATGTTTCTCATCTGTGTCTGGACATTCTGGTCACGTAGGCATCTTTCTTCCTATACTACAACCATAGGATTATAATGGAATAATAACTATAGACATATGTGGCTAAATTCACCTTGATTATACTTGATTAATAGAAAATCTTATTAATAAAAATCTTCTACACTTGCAGCTATATTTGTTTTTGTTTTCATCAGTACAGCTGTTTTAGCAGCTTTCTTATTAAGTGGTGGGAGAATTAGAATAGTTTTAGATCAACACAAAAAAGCATAAAATTGGGCATACAGTCAGTAACTTTGCATTTATGAAGATGAAATAGGCCACAGAGAGTTAGTGGTCTTAACATATCATCCAACTCCTTTGACCCTGATTTCCAAATTAAAAACAGTACATTAGTTTTTCAAAAATAAAATTTTTATTGTAAGTAGAGAAAACAAGCCAAGACGTTTCTTTTCAATAATCCTTTGAAATATCACTACATATATATTATATAGATCTTGTTTTAAGATTAGAATTACAGAATGTGCATTGTGAAGACACGTCCAACTTGAATATAGAAAGTAAAGAATTACAGGGGTCGTATTTATGAAGAATTTTATAGTTAAGTTATCAACAGAAATTTAAAACAGGTAACATAATTTTTTAATACCAGCCCATAATCCACTATCCAAACTGATCCCCCCAAAAATTACATTTTTCACAATTGAAGGAGAAACAATTAAAACTGATATTAATAATGTGACAAAGGGGCACCAATATATTGTTAAAGTGCAGTTTCTAAAGCCAATTGGTAGCTGACTGTGCCACCTGGATTATTTTACTGAGACCAGAACTCAAAGAACGACATGGTCATCCACACACAGCAAAGAGTACCCACATGATCCGCAAGCCCAATATTGACAATAAATGTTAAATTTAAAATAAATACAAAGAAACAGTTTGTGATTTTTTTTATCCTATTTATTCATGATAAAACGATGACTGTCAGGCTAGATAGTAAAAGAAAGTGATTACAACTTATTTTACATGCAAACATCATCGATACCAAAGTATATTTGAAATGTCAAAGGTATCACAATTTATCTATTTACAAATTATGCAATTATCAGACACAAATATTACCTGTCACTCTCACTGTCATCCTTTATTGCCCTCTTTGCAAAAAAACCTGTGATTTTTCCACGACTGGCTTTCATAGTTTTGAAAGATAAAATCCTTCAATTAAAAAGTAGCATTAAAAACTTAGCATTAAATTTTGCCATATAAAATGTAATAAAATTAGCAGCTAGCTAGCAACAGCTTGCTTTGTGCTTTGATCTAGTTTCATCTCACTCCAGTCTAACTTTAAAATTGTGGATTATTAAGGCTAAATTTTACTAAACACTCTTGCTAAATGGGGTAAGCACACTTACTTTCTCATTTCAGATGTGTATGTTCTTCTAAGAAGTAATGATTTGTTGTACACAGATTCAGACACTGACGGGCAGACCGATTGCTTTAACCATTCATTATAATGAATCGCTCAAAGGAGTCATTAGGTTGTGAATCAGACTTTAGCGGACGTTTTGTGTGGGAATCCTGCCTTAAATTACATCGCGAAATATTCAACAAAAAACAAACACACAAACACAAACACAAAAACACAAAACACTTCATAATTATTATTATTATTATTTTTTTTTTTTTTTTGCGTTTATTTAAAGTTATGTCAGCTGCATGTGCGGAATGCTTGTCAAGAGAAGATAAGACAACTTTTTTTTTTTTGACTGCAATTCACACCCAGCGGTAATTCAGCAAAAATATTCTCCGAATGCACCACGTGAAACATGGATTCGGTCTTCCGACCTTTAGGATCTGTTGATTTTGATGCGAGGGAGAGAGAAAAGACAGAACTGAAGACCGAGGGCCCTATCATACACCCGGCACAATGCGACGCAAGGCGCAGCGAAAGTGTGTTTGCTAGTTTCATTCCGGCGCCGTTCGCATTTTCCCATCCAGCGCCACGTCGTTTAATTAGCAAACGCATTTGCGCTCATTTGTGCGCCCATGGGCGTGCTGGTCCAAACATGAGGTGTGTTCAGGTGCATTGCTGGCACATTGCTATTTTAAGGAGCTGAAAATATTCTGCGCCATAGACCAACACAAACCTGGTCTAAAGTCTGGCGCAATGTTTTTTCTTTGTTATTTGAAGAGTGTGTTAGTATAGGCGGGTCCACAACGTGCATACACGCTGCTTATTAAACACATGGACGCACAGCAGCACACAAACATGCCAAATATTAAAAAATTCAAGAATTACAATGCATAAAAATTTTTTGTAGTCTAATTAATATAAAAATGTCTACATGTCATAATGGATAGTCATCACATGTATCAGAATTAGGCTATCTATTTGCTCGCACACGAGCAGCTCCGTTTCATCTCGGAGATGCGCTCTGTCTTTGCGCTTGCCAAATTCCGCCGCGTAAATAGCAAATCCGTCATGGCACGAGCGCAACTGGCTCTTAAAGGGAATGGAAGATAAGATCTGATTAGTTTATTGCACGTTACGCCCAAAAAACACCCATTACTCATTAAGAGAATAGGGACAACTTGTTTAGACCATGCGCCCGGGCGCGCCAACCGTTTTTCCGTTGTTAAAATAGCAAAAGTGCATTGGGACACGCCCTGAGTGCACCTGCACCATGTGCTTTATTCTTTGCGTTTAGATCGTAAAAATAGGGGCCGGAGACTGCCCACGCGGGGGGGGGGCCCTGTGCTCGTCCTCTCCGTCACTCCGTCTGTAGCCTGCTTCACTCACAAAACCCAATTACAGATCAAATAAGGCTTTGGCGGGACAAAAAATCGTTTTGGCAAAATTTTCAATGTAGGAAAAACCCTGCACTACCGCGGCACTCTCGTTCAATCAGTCTGTCACTCTCATGCTGAGATCCTCTCAACCATACGCTCCTTTAGGCCCCAATCAGACAGAACCTATTTTTTAGGTTTGAAAACCTGAGGCACACCGCATTGCCTTCCTTTGGTTTCCTTTTTTTAATTTAGAAGAGCAGTGTGCTGCGTTTTTATTTTTTGTCGCTAGGCAACCACCGGATCAGCTGTCCTGTCAGTCTAATCAAGGGGTGCGTCTCAATCAGTCAGGGAACTGATCAGGGAGTCAGCCATTTTTAGGGCTGTCTCAATTGCGAAATCCTTCCAGTGCACTGGAACGTTCGCTCCCTGAAAAATCCCACAATTCACCACAAAAACTAGGGAGGATTGGTGCTCACTTTGCTCCCTTACTGGAAATTACATCATGTTTCTGAAGCGTGAAACATAAACCACACGAGCCAACTCGATAAATATAATGAATGATACGTGATAGAAGGTTTGAAAAGACAAACTGTTTAATTAGTATATTTCAGAAAAAACACACATCGCTAGATGGGTAATGAGCACATAATTAACATTTATAATTAATATTCAGCTGAAATGTTGTAAGAACATGTAAAAGAACAATGTGTTTAAAGAGAATAAAAATACATTGGCATTATATATTGACGCTCACAAATAAATGAGTGTATGGGAAACACTGGATTGCATCCACAGCACAACAACCTGAGCCCAGCTTCAGTCTACTCATCACCTTAACTTTAACTGCATTTGCAGTCGGTGCCATATTATTAGCCAGACTGATAAACAAACACAGACCAGAAGTTAACTTTGGGCCAGGCGGGTGCGTCCACTGAAACAGTCTATAGCACGATGGCTCCCGCTGACTGCCATTATATGACTCACAGAGGATGATGGCTAAAGCTAAAAATCTTTTTTACTGTAGAAATAAGTTGCCTACATCTTGGATGGCCCGAGTGTGAGTAAATGAACATCAAATTATCATTTTGGATGAACTATCCCTTTAAACTATACCCTTGCGAAAAATATCCATGGTTTTATTATGATAAAATCATGTTTGTTTGTTTTTTTGCATATTAATTACATCTGTATAACCACAGTTCTACTACAAATACTATGCTTAAACTGGTGGTGAAGCAAAACCATGGTTCATTTGGGCTTACCATGGTTTAACAACAATAAAAAAAGTAATTAAAATGTGATAAATTATTATTTTTATGTATTTTAATTGCTTTTTTATTTTTAATTGATTTATTTTAATACAGGGTAACTTTACTCCCATATGCTACCTGACGAACAAGCATGCAGACTGTTGATATTCCAAGGCCAAACACACAGGTCCTGTATTCACTTGGGGTAGCGTCCCACCACAACACAACAGCGAGTCTCAGTCGGAGTTCCAGCGGTTTTCACCAGCTGGTAGTCTTTTGTTCCAAAGAGGGTCTCACAAGCTGCAGCACATACTTAAACGTATCTCTCAACATGCATCCACATCTCTTCATCAAAGTTGTTCAAAACATTTTTCCATGTATCCGCATAATTGCCCATGTCTGTCGCACAGACCTCTGTGTAGCCGTGTGTAAACATCACTTTTTTTAGCTGCGATAGCGCCTCTGCCTTTGGATGCTAGCGACAACATTTTTTCTCCTATATTTCAGTATTTTGGTTTGTAGTCATCTATTTTGATGTCTCTTGGAAAAATTCAGTTGCAGGAATGTGAAAGTTTGAAACAAAAATGAAAACATCCACAAAAAGACTGACTGCGTATACCCCTCCATGTTTACAAATATAAGTTCTAATAGACTCACTGACAGAGTGTGTCTGCCTCCCGAGCAATGTTAGGTAGATTGATCCAGAGTTTAGGCGCTAAATAGGAAAATAAATTTTAGTTATCAATTGGCCAGTTTTGAGATCGCAGCGGACATGAAGGACTATAATGCGATATGAGCTCACTCAAGTATTGAGGAGCTAAACTATTCAGGGCTTTATAAGTAATTAGCAAGATTTTAAAATGTGTTCGTTGTTCAACAGGGAGCCAGGGCAGAGTTTACAGAACCGGGCTAATATGGTCATACTTCCTGGTTCTAGTAAGAACTCTAGCTGCTGCATTTTAGGCCAGCTGGAGTTTGTTTATTAAGCGTGCAGAACAACCACCCAATAAAGCATTACAATAATCTAAAAAATGCAGTTTTACAAATGATAGAAACTAGATTGCTATAAAATAGCACACCTAGGTTCCTAACTGATTACAAAGAATTGACAGAGCAACCATCAAGTGTTAAAAAGTGTTTTAGGTTATTTCATGCGGAGGTTTTTGGTCCAGTAATTAACCCCTTTGCGTTCAAGGATCGGCGACGGCCCCAGATTATTGTTGTTTCACTTTCACAGCATGTTAAACATCACACTCTGGACAAACTGTGCAATCAGTAGAAAGATTAAACACCCTAGTTTCGATATTTGACCACTTAACAAAAAAAAATTGTTAAAACATTGTTGCAGTAACAGTTATTTAGTAATTTATGTCAGGAGTGCAAAATAATTAATCCGTATTATGTCAAATTTTGAATAGAAATTCGCCATTCATTCATATTGAGTCACGTCAGCAGCAGTTTATTCACATAGATTCACTGAACAGCGTCAGTAAGGGAAAATAGTCCAAAGCTGCATGTATATGCAGATATATGGATATATTTACTCATGTTTACTTCATATTTCTTCAGACAGAATCATAATTTCTATTCATTTTCCACTGATTTACGTGATCTGATGATAAATAGCCTCTCCCAGCGGTGTCTGTGTGTTTGTGTGCAGCGCTCCGTGCGCGCGCTGTGACTCAGACAAACTCTGATTTATCGCAAGCCATTTTAGCATTTAAAACTTGTTTTTGACTATCCATAAATATAATTTCGGATAGTCACAATTGTAATTCCAGATATCTATATTGCAATTATGACTCGTCGTAATTGGAATTAAGATATCTACAATGTGATTATGACTAGTTGTAATATACATTCCAGATATCTACAATGCTATTACGACTGGTCATAATCTTCCATTGAAAAATATTTGCAGATATCTTCAAATGAGTTTTGACTAGTCGTAATCCCAATTCAGGATATCTTTAAATATGATTTGACTAGTCAAAATACAATTTAAGATTGCAGCAGATTTTTTTTATATAGTAGCAGAAAATCTTGCTATTTTAACAGTGTAAATATAATCTATAGCTATTTGCACAGTGTAAATCGCACATCGTTAAAAAAATACTGCTATTTGCACTTAGTGTAAATATCATCTATCGCTAAGAAAATATGCTATTTACACGTAGTGCAAATATCTGCTGCCTAAAAGAACACATTGGCGCTCATCACTGAAAACAACAGAATATCGTCATCATGGATCTCTTGCTATAATACAATACAATACTCCCACCTTGTGGGCTATTTATGGAAGCTCGTTTCCACCACTAAATTAAGAAATTAATTAATTAATTAATTAATAAAGAAAGAAAGAAATAGTAACTTTTTATCTCACAGTTATATATTTTTTTCTATCTCGCATTGTCTATATATTGCAATTCTGAGAAAAAAAGTCAGAATGAATGGTAAGATAAAACCTGCAAATTAGGCCTACCTTCATTTTTTAAAGGTAGGCCTATCTCTCTTTAAATAAATAAATAAACATTTTCATTGTCTAAATATATAATAAATAAATTCTGATGAGCAATTTGTGATTTTCTGCCTTTATTGAACATTACACTGCATTGGGTCTATTTTGCAACATGATTCAAATTAAAACACAGTGCTATACACACATGCACGCTGGAGACATTTTACCACACAAGGCTGCATCCAGATTTATTTAATAATCCATGAAGCACTTCATCCAGTAGCTTTTCTCTCCGTAACAACAAAAGCAGACTTTTATTATGTTGTCAGCAGTTAGCAGAGTAGGCGGGGAGGAGCTGAGTAAATTTATTCTGACGTCACACAACAGTATTTCGACTAGGAGCAATTGCAATTCAGTAATAAATAGATTCATAAATTGCAATTAATAAATAGATAAATACATAGATCTAGATAGATAGACAGACAGACAGACAGACAGACAGATAGATAGATAGATATCGACCAACAGCGACCAAAACGCACTCACTTCCCTACAGCACAAGCTTTCCAACGCAGTTTCCATGGGATGGCACCGCCCCCACACAAGCACCAGCCAAACACAGCGACAGACACGCGGCTACGTTTGCAACAACAATTTCACCGGAGGAAGAGATAAACGCTTAGAAACGCCCATATAGCTAGCATGATGCCTTCTATTTCTAGATGACAAAGACAAAGTTTACCAGTACTACGACACTATGACAAAAGGTTACCGGTACTTATCTGAACTAACCTCATGATCACTCCCACTAGATATAAAGAAAACGTTGATTTTTCACTCGGTGCCATCCAATGACAGTAAAAAAAAATGTATATATATATATATATATGTGTGTGTCGTTATTGTGCACTGCTGCTCGTAGACTAGCTCCAGTGCTCATTGCTGCGTTGCTAAATGATAGCAACTCACCAGGACACTTCACCAACTCTCCACTCATTCTCCTCGGACCATGCATTTAATTGGCTTTGACGGCCATCAGTTCTTGGCAATTCCTCATTTGCCCTCTCATGTCTGGCAGGTTCAGAATTAAACGGCTGCGGGCCATCATACATGTTGGCTCTTGCCACCTCTTCCTCATCCCAGTCAGTCGCCATAGTTCTAATACTAGGCTGAGGCTACCTTTCCTCCACTTCTCCCCAATGTGACGTCATCACCGAATTGCGTAAAAAAAAAACGTTAATACCAAAAAAACGACCAAATTCCACCTGTGATCGCAAAAGGAAGTTATTACAAACACTTGATCGGGATTTAAAGTGAGTTTTGAGTAAAAGTGTACTAATAATTTCATAAATTGTCTGATGTAGCTTGATGCTAACGTTAGCTCCAATGCTGCTAGATAACAGGTGCATTTCTTCTTCATAATGCATTTTTGTCACAATAATTCACGTAAGGTCGTAAGAAAATGTTTTGTTGTATTTTTATAGCAAGGCTTTTAATAATAGAGGGGTAAAAGTATAGCTGGGAATGAAGCGAGGTGGCTTGGTAAAACTTGAAATACCAGAACAAAGTCTAATAAATGTGGAATAAAAACAAAAGAATAATGATAAAAGAATAATGCAGATAATGTCTCATACCTGGCCGATGTGTGAAAGACTTGTTTCGTAAGAACAATAGAATCATGAATGGAGGATCGTTCAGAGCCCTAAACATAATGACAGAGCACATATGAGAGCTTTACATGTGAGATTACAGGAGATGACAGGGCCATAAATCAATCTGATTAGACTTCTCTAAAAACACACATGACATGGCCTTAGAAAATATTTCATAAAATTCACAGTTTTACAGATTATTTTATGAAATTTTCAAATGAAGCTTTGGTAGACTGGTGGCTTTAGCTACACGGTGTTTCTAAACTCATATCCTACATCAACAATTTTTATAATACATTTAAATTTTTTTTTTAATATTTTTATTTTTATGTTTGTGCTTATACACTGTAAAACCCGACAAGTAACTTAACTCAAACTGTTTGAGTAAACAGATTGCCTTTACTTAAACCATGTAAGTTTTAAAACTTTGCAATTAAGTAATTAAGTGATTAATTGAGTGATAATTGTGAATTAGTGATGAACAGCTGCTGTTAACAAACAGAATCACTGAAGAAAAGAGAAACACAAGAACTACTACAACTGACTTCAGACACAGCCTTAGATGAAATAAACTGAAATAAAATACATTAAATCTCTCAAGATCTGATTAAACAACCCCACAAACAGCATCACCAGCTCCACTATTAATAACCAGACTGACTTATTTCTGTCAGACGTCTACAGAAGATCTGATTGAGAATTAACTAAGGTTTAGATGTTGATTTATTGTTTCATTTGAAGTAACCATGTTAGAGATCAGTGTTTGCTTTAGTTGGGCTCTTGACCCTTGACTTCGGTCTTAGTTTTTTCTCTGGTTGTTGTAACCATGTGTTTTTAAAACATATTTGTAATGCAAAAGCCCAGAGAAAATATGGTCAGGTATTGGTTGTTATACACCCATTTCATCAGAGGTTACACTCCGAACAGTTCAATAATTCATGATTATCACCAATGGGTTAAGTAAAAAATGCTAGCCTGAAGGCACTGTTAGTTGCCTTGAGTAAAAGCTGCTTCTAGTGTGTATATATAATACACCTGATGGTATTTCTTCTGGGCTTTTACATTACAACAAATATGTTTTAGAAACACAGTGTTACAACAACCAGAGAAAAAACTAAGACAGAAATCAAGCAAACACTGATCTCCAACATGGTTACTTCAAATGAAACAATAAATCAACATCTAAACCTTAGTTAATTCTCAATAAGATCTTCTGTAGACGTCTGACAGAAATAAAGTTAGTCTGGTTATTAATAAGTGGAGCTGGTGATGCTGTTTGTGGGGTTGTTTAATCAGATCTTGAGAGATTTAATGTATTTTATTTCAGTTTATTTTATCTAGTGCTCCTGTAACACATGAAACACATGAAACACATGATAGGTAAAAATTGATAGCCTGAATGCGCACTATAAGTCGCTTTGGATAAAAGCGTCTGCTAAATGCATAAATTTAATTTAATTTTAATTTTAAATCTAAGGCTGTGTCTGAAGTCAGTTGTAGTTCCTTTCTCTCTTTTCTTCAGTAATTCTGTTTGTTAACAGCAGGTGTTCATCACTAATGCTCAATTATCCCTCAATTAATCACTAAATTATTTAATTGCAATGTAAATCTTCTTTCAGTGAACTCAACTGAATTAAGTTCAGAGTACTTAAATGGTTTAAGGCAATCGGTTTACTCAAACGGTTTGAGTAAACCTAATTTGTCAGGTTTTTAAGGATATCGGTTTACTCACTGTTTGAGGTAAGTTACTTGTCGGGTTTTACAGTGTATATCTCTATTATCATAACAGTCTGAGTAATTCTGATTCCTGAACAGTAAACTTTGAAGTGCCAGCTTTGTGAACAAATGTTGATTATGTATCTAATCAGAAAGAATCATGAGCAGAAACCTTTTTATTTTGGGTATGTCATTTCTGTCTCTATGCCAAAAATGGGGGGTGACTGGTAAGGGGTTTTAACCAACTTTCATGGCCCTACGATATTTTGTTCTGAGAAAATCTGTACAAATACTATATCAAAATAAACAATCAGCGTTGAAACATTGTCTCATAAATGACATAAAAATCTGCCACTGGTGGGGAAACAATCAATATTGCTGATTCAAACTAAATATATTACGCTATACTAAGAAGGACTGGTAGAAATCGCTTTCTACATAACAATTGCAGGTTACCACTTTTTACAGTATAGTATTTAAATGTGCATTATAAAGTAATCTTTGTTCTATATTAGCTCTCTACATCACTTCCATTTGTTGTTTTTTTGTACTAGTGATGTCCAAACCTTTGTTTATGAATATTCACTGTTATAAAATAATCATTAAGACTATTCATAGTACTTAACTATACATTTAATTTTTAGTTTTCAGGGAAATGCCTTTCCATCACATTTTATGTGAAGGACAAGTACAAATTTTTCTTAACATTTATAGATTTGATTTTTTTGCCTTGTTCTTTTCATCCAGCATGTAATAATAGTATATCAACAATCTACATACAAATTGTGTGGATGGTAACCCATCTATTGCTGTTGTGCTACACACAGAATATTACAGGTTTATTTGGACAGTTTAAGTGTTATGATTTAAAATTAAAAATGTTTAGATTGCATATATTGTTTTCATGTATCTTTACTTTACAAATGTATATCTGACCTAGATAAACCATTGCAGCTAAATCTGATAACAGTGATTATCATAAAATTAAATGTTTTTATTTTTGTTTTCACAGATGCTGTGATTGCTCGTTTTGAAGGGACCACTCCTTCCCAAATCAGGGCTTTACTTAGACAGAAGTGTAACAATGAGGGTTCTGCTAAAAAAATTCAGGAAAGTGGTGTGTTTAAAGGTGATAATAATTAATTGAGCATTATGTAATAGGCTGACGTGACCTACTAAAGGGGTAGTCAATTAAAAGTTCATGCAGTTCTTTATTTGTTCTCTGTAGTGTTAGTGTCTCTGTCTGTTGTTAAAATGTGAAAAATTCAAACTGTAAGTTAACTCTTGATTTTTTTTAAGCAATATTGATACTTTTTTGTTTGATTCGAATTTTACAATATTAAACTAAGATTCTGCTCATGTTTTTTTCTAATGTATTTGTTTGTTTGAAAATACAAAACTTTATTCATTATTCTTTCATTAAATTTACTTTTGCAAAACAAAAAATTTGATTAATAATTTTTTTATCTACCAAACTGTTTTATTATAAGTGTAAGCATTGTGGTTTTTGTTTGTTCACAATGCATTAAACTGAAATTAATGCATATTTAATTAACTAAAATTACTTTTCAGTATTTTTAGAAGTACACCATAACCATGTTTCACACACAATAGAAGCAGTTTAAGTACTGTAGAAAGATGTGTTAAAATAACTAAGTTCAACTGATTGCATTTAATGTCATTTTAAATTGATATATTTGAAGGTTTTTTTGCAAATATGCATGTGTTTAAAACATTACATTTAATTAAGAATTAAGTGTACTGTTAATTTACATTAAAG
The DNA here is from genome assembly GCF_018340385.1 of Cyprinus carpio. Lineage (NCBI taxonomy): Eukaryota > Metazoa > Chordata > Actinopteri > Cypriniformes > Cyprinidae > Cyprinus > Cyprinus carpio. Next base: position 35,172,950 of record NC_056574.1, read on the forward strand.
TAAGTGTTAGTTCACATTAATTGCTAGTCACATTGTGCAGTGCAATTTAATTATATTTTGAAGATATTAGAAGCAATTAAGAAAGTACATATAAAGTTGTATTAAAGTTCCACTTAAGTTATTGAAATAAATCACTCTTAATTTTCACTAATTGCATTTAATATGAACTTATTCTATTATACATTTGAAATAAAATACAATTAATATGCATTAAGTGTGTCAAAATCACTACATATAATTCACACTTAAGTGTTTTTTTATTTGACATTAAAGTATATTTTAGTTCACATTAATTGCTTGTCAGTTCATTGAACAGTGCACTTTGAATCCATTTTAAAAACACTAGAAGCAATTATGAAAGTAAATATAGAGTTGTATTAAAGTGCCACTTAAGTTGTACCAAAAAATAACTCTTAATGACAACTTATTGCATTTTATTTAAACTTAATATGTGATATATTTCAAATCAATTATACTTAATGTGCATTCAGACCGGTGAAAACATTGCATTTGAGTTACACTTAAGTGTATACATTTAAAGTATATAATTTGTATAGTAAGTACACTTTATAAAAGTACACTAAAATGCATTTTTTTTTCACAAGGGGGTCTATAAAAAAACTGTCCCTTTTGTTAGGGCATTTTATTTTGCACACAGAAGATCTGTTCCAATTGTAAAAAGGAAGCAGCACCTCAAGAAGAAGCTTCAGAGGTTTGATGAGAAGCGAAAGGAATGTGTGGTTTGTCGTAAGTAGAACCACAACATGCTTCCATCAAGGATACATTGTCATGGTATGTGAAATTTCTTACATGACATTAAACTGTCTTGATCATTTAAGAAGTAAATTCAGTGGTACCATTTGTGATTAAGTGAGCATGCCATTCCAAGATCAGAAAGGCATTATTTTTTTGCCAATATAGATAGTTGAATTAATTTTTTTCAGTGATTTTATATCTTTGTCCTCAATGTTTTATCAGAACAAATTTAAAAATACAATTTATCTATCAACTTTGAAGGCAGATGTAACTGTGATTTTGAAAGAATGTAATTTAATGTAGTTTTTATTTCAGTGGTAATACCCTTGAGTAATCACATCCTAACCTTAACACATCACAGCCCTAAATTATCTACTACAACAACATTCTAATCTACAGAAAATCCACGCCACACTAAACAATCCAGTACCCACTCTATAAAAATTATTGTTAACGTCATAACATAGTATATTAACACTTAGTTTTGTTGTGGCCACGACATAATTCGTGGGAACATGATAACACGTCGTGGCCATGAGATATTACTTTGTGGGAACGTCATATTATGTCATGGACTCGAGATTCTATGTTGAGGGAATGACATCCATTTAATGCATAAACAAACCTGTGACCAGAGCAACCTGGGATTACAGACCTGCCAACTTTGGAATTTTTTTTTTTTTTTTTTACAAGTGTTTATATATTTTTAACATGTAAATTGGTTGTGAAGAAAGCAATGCAGACACATATTTTTTTCAGAATAACTCTTTTAATGAACAGACATATTTACATTTAGGAAGAGACAGCCTTCTGTCTGCATGTGTGAATAATCTGACTTTTGTTGTTGATTCTGTTGTTCTGCATTATTCATCACCTCTACTTGCAGTGGAACTTGCTTTTGACTGCTTTGTCTCATAGCTTGCGGACTTGGCCTTTCTGAGCAGAGCATCACTAAAGCTTTCCATGTGACAGACTGTCCCCTTTCCAGCCATGCTCACCTTTCTTGTCACCAAGGCACTTATCATGTCAGTGCTGAGGCTGGCTCTTTACTAGGTCTTGTTTTTTGTAACAAGACTGAAGACCCTCTCCCAATCAGCATTGCTATGGAAGATAAAAAATCCCAAGCATTACTATTGAAAGGTTGGAGAAGACCTCCATGCCTCCCCCTTCAACAGGCTAATGTCCCGCCAGGCCTCATCAATGCGCTTGCTGAGGATGCTGTCATCAAAGCTGGTCATTTGATACATCCGGAACTCATCTTCCACTTGATCCACAGTGTCCTCTTCAGGCAGAATAGAAGGAAAGTGACAGATAAAGAATCGGAGCGAATAGAATTTCACAAATTGCCTCTTTGCTATGTCTGCCACAACTGCTTAAGCAGCTCATCCCCAAATGGATATTTGGAAACTATGTAGTCAGCTGCAGATGAAAAGATCTTTCTAACATCTCTGAAGAATGGCTTGAGTTCTAGGTTACCTTGGCTTTGAATGAAGCTTTGAGTGTCATGGCCAATAGAGAGTTCCTCATCTGGTAGCTGATTTTCGTTGGCTTGATACCTCTACCAATTTCACTCATCATAGTGATCACATGCTCAGGCTTACAGAATGAAAGCAATACCTTTTCCAGTTGCATCTCCAAAGTTGGAAGCAAGACATGTATGCATGGCTCTTCTTTTTGAAGTATTTGGTTGCCAATATCAAAAAAGGTATGGCTCTCTTCAGAAAGAGTGAATACACCTTTGATATGGGATTGGTGAGAAACTGAAGTATCTTCTAAGACTTTATCAGATCCTTTTTCTCCTCTATCTTGGTTCTTTGAGGTTTTGTTTTTTCTTTTGGAGTTTTCTTTCAAATTAAATTTTTCTTAAAGAGGAATCTGGATAAGACAAACTCTGCAGCAGGAGCTTTAACTTCTGGCAGACTGGTAAGTGGTGTGGCTTTTAGGCTTCTGGGTAGAACCATACAGAGGTGTGGGCAACTTTGTAGCTGGTATGCTGGTGGAGAGTGAAGCTTTAGGCTTCTGGGTAAGACCATATAGAGGTTTTGGGAACTTGGAGGAACCAGAGGGCTCTGTCTTCTTTTTCTTTCCTGCACCAACTTCATTTTTAAAGAAAACAGTAAGAGGATCCCACTGTTGCAGTAGACGGTTCACACACTGCCCCAGAGACAGCCATCTTGTGGAGGCCAGCTTTGAGGATCTTCCTCACCACTGCATCACACATGATCTGTATGTCACATAGACATGATTTTCTCTTGCTACTTTTTTTTCCTTCCAGGTAGTAATAAACGGTGATAAAGAAGTCTTCAATGTTCACACTAAGCTGCCTAGATGTCCTCTCTGGTGCTAGATGTATGAGGTAGCATGCACATCCAACCAGGTAGATGTGTGGATTTTGTGCCTTCAAAAATGCTGCAACACCTTTTCCCCAAACCTTGCATGACTGCAGCATTATCAGATGCAAAGCTGACACAATTTGACAGAGGCTTCACCAGGTTTTTGCGTAGTTTAGAGTGACAAATCGTACCAGCGTACTTTGAGGTCAAAATGCGTACCCGCTATGCAAAATGCATACAGGTTGGCAGGTCTGGGATTATCAGAGATGGATAAAACGTTTTTATTAACATTAAACATTTCATTTTTGTGTATTATTATTATTATTATATTATTAACTTATAAGGGCTATATTTTTTATATTTATTGTTGTATATGCTTATTTCCCTTTCAATTTGTGTATTGCTTTACCTAGTTGACGTTTTGTATAATTATGCAAGTATTTTCAAATAAACTCCTGACAATTATGCCAATAAAGTTTTGACTTTATGATTGTATTTATGCCCATGTGTGATGATAAATGAGCGTGTTGTGTTTTCATTTACAAATGAAACTATGTGAATGATTAATTTCTTAACGAAATACTATAGTATTTATAATTATGGTTTATTAATTAGCCGAAATAAAATGAAATATATGTTAAATTTAAACTGCATTCCAGCAAAAATTCCAGTCAGCATAATCAAAGCTTTATTGGCATGTCGAGCATTTACAGTAGGCTATTATTTATCAATAAATAAAGAGATCAAAATGAAGGGAAAAATTAATATAAACGAATATAAAAATATAACCAATAATAATAGGAAAATAATAATAATTAATAATAATAAACACATATTACGGGAAAAAGATGATCAGTTAATGGACTTTCAAGACAGGATAGATAAAGATGTTTTCTTGTAGACCTATTTTATATTATGCACTTTATGTAAGATATTCATGATAAACTTCATTTGAATGCTGACTATCGCACGTAATACAGTCCAGTAGCCAAGGCCTATGGTTAATATAATAATTTAATAATGTCATAATAAATCATATAATAATCTCTTAATTCAAAATAAAATATTAATGAATCCATCTCTGATAATCCTGGGTTGCTATGGTCACGCAGGTTTGTTTTTATACATTAAACTTGTGGCCACGAGAAAAATATGTTGTTCCCTCAACATAATCGTTACCTCGAAAAAATGATCTCATGGCCATGACATAATATCACATTCCCATGAGGTAAACTGTCACTCACATTTTTGAACATAGACTTGAAAGTGCACAATCCAAACTTAAATTTGTATAATTCATGAATGAAAACATTTTGTAACATGATATTGATGTACCATTTTCACGGTAATGCAATGTCTGATTTTAAAATGGGTTTTAAAGGATTAATTTTGAGATTTTAAGTTTTCAGTTGATATATAATTTCTGATTATTTCTAAAGTGTGACAGAGAAAAAGGCAATGAAAAAGACTTTTTTTTTTTTGACAAAGGTCAAAACTCCTGTTATGATGTAGATTTTTGAGGGTGCACTCTTGTCATAAATTAATCTATTACTTTTCCTACATAATTTTTTTAACAAAAAAACATTCTATATATTATATAGAAAATATCTATTTAGGAGTCTCAGACCTTTCCAACGATATATAGTTTGTCATGATTAGATAATGATTTAACTGTAATATAGTGAAGTAAACGCAGGCGTCCCACAGAGGGGACGGTTGACGGTTAAGAGGTTGTTGTGGCCACGACAAAACTAAGTGAACCGACCATGTCACCTCTTGGGCACCATAGAAATGAGACCAAAATGAAAGAAAACAAGTGTGATATTTACCCCTTGCATCCCACTCTCCACCTATGCCCAGGACTACTTTCAGAAGATAGGTTCATTTTAGGAATACCTTTGTGAAGGTGAGATCCATGCACTGTATTTTTAAAGTCAAGGTTCTCAACTTGTTTTGATAATGCAAAATATTGGATCAATGTTTAAATCTCAAAGGGATCGCTCACCCTCACCCCTAAAACTTAAATTCAGTCATCAACTCTTAACTTCTTTGACAGTAGAAACACAATACTTCTTTAAGTATTTCAATATTCAGCTGAATGAATGAATGAATGAATGAGCAGCACTCCCTCAAACCATTTTGTAAGATTTGGCAAACAATTACTTGTAAGACAGCTGACTCAAAAACCTTTTCATTTTTTCTCCAAAACCTTTTTTTCAAAGTATTGTAATGTCTGAAAGCAATTGCACAAGATTTGGGGATGAGGAAGTATGACTTTATTTTGATAGCAAACTACTATGATTATATGATTGATCGTGTACATTAGTAAGACGTGGATAATTCTGCATGTGGGACTTTTAAGGACATGTAACCGTTATTGATCTGGAAAGAAGTGGCCACCTTTTACATCTGTTTGTTAAAATGTTCATGCATTATTATGTACGGAAGAGGATTAGGGCCAAGCAATAATAAAAAAAATAAAACCATCTTGAGATTAAAGTCACTATAATGCAAGATTGCATATGACAGAGTTGGATGACTTGGTGAAGCTTTTTATTTTTTTTTCAGTAACAAAGAAACTCTATTAGCTTTAGCCAATTATAACCGAATTATAAATAGCATACGAACTGTAAAGAGAATTTGGAAGTGCCCTGGTCTTTTTAGAAGAAAAAAAATTTGAGCGATGTACTTGCTTTTGTCCAGCATGAAATAATAACCAGTGGACAAATGCAAGGTTATTGCTGGCTTCACCTACGCGTGATTCATCAAGGTTTCCCAGGATACCATGACACATTATTAAACTTGTTAATCTTGAAGGTGTGGAATGTCAATGAAGGAGACACTTGAGAAGATGCCAGTGCAGCTGCGCTGGCACAAATGCACTGGCATATGGACAGGTATGATAAATTAAAACCGAACTGCATTGCCATTAATGGCTGTATAGACAGCTACAGTCGTTTCATTCTATGGATGGAGACATACACAACCAACAGCGAACCTAAAGTAATAGCCAGTTACTTCATAAAAACGGTTACGAGCATGGGAGGGTGTCCTGAGTGGATCCACATGGACGTGAGCACAGAGAATGGTAGTGTGGCAGCAATGCAGAGGTTTTTACGAAGTAAACATGGAGACAGTTTTGCCAGAGAAAGCAGTTTAGCATACATCTCTTTTAGCTCCTCAACAGTTCAGGACAATTTAAAGAAAACCTATGGTCAGTTATAGACGTTCAGCTATATGAAATAAGGTAGATCGCAGCTATCTTCCTGTCCCTGAAAAGATAATGTGGCTTGGATCTCTAGTAGCGAATTTTAGATTTGGGAGGTGTAAACATTGTGATAATATGGTGAGAACTAATAGTTTTACTGATGTTTCTTCTGGGAAAGTTTATTCTATTAAGTCTTTTATTATTTGCAGTTCCTCGTATGTAGTCTGTAGGCTAGAATGTGAGTGTGGATATTTTTTTTGAAGGTCAAACAAAGAGAAAATTGCGTTTAAGAGTGGCTGAACACAAATAAAGTAGGTGGCCATCCAAAACATTGGTTCTATCGCTGCACGCACCGCCGCCGCCGCGTCTGCAAAGTGCATTTGCAGCTTTTGACCGATGAGTGGCGCTTTAATCACAAGTTTTCAAACAAGCGCATCAAAGCACATTTTCACAAATAGACGTCAGTTTTGCCTCGCTGATGTGTTACATTTGACTGCAGTCGGGGAAAATGAAAGAAAAAATATTTAATATTCACAGATGAAAGTTTAGTCCTTATGAAGATATGTGCGTTTCTTAGAATGAATTCAAGCAGGATAAATATCAAGCCTATGAGCCTGTGCTTATATTTTCTCTACACCATATTTTACATTTGACACAATTAAATAGTGTGCAGTATTATTTATATAATATGAATTATGTGTTATATTATTCAAAAGAAATTGTGGTTTACTTTGCATTGGAGCATTAAAAGTGGTAGCCTATTGTGAGCTAGGCTTGCTGTTTTATAAATTATTTTCTTTATTTTAGTAAAATGTGAGGCACTGAATAATTTTGCTCCCATTATTTAGGCCTAATTAAAACAAGAAACAAATAAATTAAACCTGCACGATTTAACTAAATCATTGAAACTTTAAAGAATGGACGGATTAATAAAACGTCCTCATGATTAAACTCAAGTCATTAATCAACAAAATACACACGATGTAAAAAAGAGCTTCATTAATTGATAACTTCAGTCTTCTTGCTTTCATGTAATTTAAGTAAAAAAAAATTTTTAAATAAGTAAATAAATAATTTGTAGCCGCATTTAAATGCAGGTTTGTATAATATTCCTTAAAATATCAGTGCAAGATTTGCTCAGCGTGCATGATGCTAAGTGCTCGCAGCATTTAAAATCTTGTTTGGTTTTATTTAGGATAATTGCATGTAAAAAAAAATATTTGCTTTGTAATGCATTATGCAAAATGTGAATTATTATTCATATTCAAATGCATTACGCATGCATGACAGGGAGGCGCCCTCTCGATCACGTGATTTTTTTCCTGATAATGAAATAACTGAAAATTGTGGTGTCTCACATACATGAGAAATATATCTACAGAAAGCTTGAAATGTATTTTAAACGAATCAATTCAAAACGAAAGCATTATGTAATCTGTGAAGGTTGTATTTCTCTTTAAAGGCACGTCCATGTGGATAAAGTCAGCACTGTGAATTTCATCTTGCAGCCGACAAGAAAACATTTGTTTATTAATAAATAATTAAAATGTCTCCTTTTTCACTATTATTAGGCTACTTCTGCCTGTGCTTTGTGGCAAACTTAATGCATGTTCTTGAGCGCGGAATATATTAAGGTTCATTATGGATTATAGTTGTAAATTTAATATAAACCTGCGATTAGTTGAATAATGACAAATGAACGACTAGTAACTAAAAAAATCTTACGTGGGAGGCAGATCTATTAAATAGCCTCTAGACATCTGTTAAAGTTTTTAAAGCATTTTATACGCGTTTTGCATAAATTCTTCTTTCAGAACGGTCTGTAATGGAGAGATGCCTTAACACTGATTTTTCCTCTGAAACACAAAAACTAAAATTGAAATAAAATTGATATTTTATGTTTTGAGAATGGCCAACCCTTCTCTGCAGATATTGTGCTTCTGGTTTGTGCATTTTAAATCACATAAAGTCTACAAAATATATAAAAACTCTTGTGTTTTTTGTCACGTCTGTAAAAAAAAAAGCCTATAAAACATGTTCATAAACGGATACTTTACTGATGTCTGGACTCTGTTTGGGATTTAGAAAAACTTCAACTATATTGTTCATGAATAGGCTACATTCTGTGAAAATTTATATTTCACACTCTAAAAAAATATTGTATGGACACAACAAAATAAAACGGCCGACACTCCACTCAGGGCTCGTAGTTCTGACTGGGCTCAACCCTCCCCGCGCGTTTGAGACACACTGCCGAGCAGAGTATGAGCGGAGCAGAGTGATTCTGACTGGAGCAAGGAGTGGAATTTTTAAAAGTCGGAGCGTCGTGGTTTTCACTCGCTCCAGCACTGCTCCATCACGAGTACAATCCATGCCAACAGCCCATAATATAACTGCATATTTAGCAAGAATTCACATGATAAACATATTTAGCTATAGCTTGATACACATAATCTCTCCGATCAGAAGATTATAATGACGGCAATAGTCGATCGTTACAGGTTCTGAAGGAGTTTGTCTTCCTTTTACTTATTATTTTCGGGTTAAAGCATGATTTAAACAGATACAGCACATTCACGCGTAATCGCTGTCGCAATAATGCATTCAAACAAATGTAATCTTACACTGCTACTTCATCTGTAACTGATTTTGAAATCTGTAAGAAATGCATCGATCTATAGATAAAATAACTGACAAAAATATACCGTTATTTTCATCACAAACAAAATTTGCACAGCAGAAAGCAGCAATTATACCTTTTAATGCTGACAATGTTATTAGTTTGGTGTTTGGTAGGAAAAAAAGTTTGCACACAATAGCCTAATCCCCTTTGAAACTCTCCTGTAATTTTATTTATTTATTTATTTTTTATTTTATTTTTATAGGCTACGTTATGAACATAACATTTCAACTTTATCCACGGAGCGAGTGCGGAGCAGTGTTTCTGGTATCAGTGTTTCTGGTATCAGATTATTAAATGCTCGGAGCGCGGAGGAGAAACTGTTGCTGCTCCACTCACATACTCTGCTGCCGAGTGAAAGAGATGTTTCGCCCTCTAAATGAACCCTCATAAGACACTGTCCATATGAAAGACCAAGAGATTCACACCTTTATCTCGACCCCCACAAGCTATACAGAACTACCCCAAAACCCCCTCCAGCTGAACTGAACTCGGTCTGTTTTTTGGCTGTGAGGAACGGTGTGTTCTCATGTTACTGGGTTGAAACATGCCTGCACTCACAGCAGCCCTACTCTTTTTATTCATTATTTTCCCTCTGCCCATATTATTATTATCACTAGACCAAAATAATAACAAATTATCAATTGATAATTAATCATTATTTTTGAGAAAATAGTAGACATTTGAGGCAGGCTTTAAGACCAAGTGGAATCCTCCGTCAGCTGCTCCGGCTTCACAGCGCGTGAGCTCTAACTGACCAAGCTTCACCGTCCGCGGTTTAATTTTACTAAATCAGTTTGAGGCGACTACAACTTATTGATCATGAGCCCAACATTTAGCAAGGTGGGAAAACATTCAGTCTACCTGAAGAAAGACGTATTTCATTGAGCTAATGCTGTTAAACAGAGATTAAAATAAATAAAATAAGAAAAAACACTGTAGGCTACTCTTAAACTTGGATCTCATTATAGTGAAGTAAAAACCCAAACACCAGAAGCAACCTACACTCTCAGTGTTCTTTCATTGAAAAGTATGCATTTTATTTATTCACAGGCTTTATGGTTGAAATAATATTTTAGTTGAAATCTTTAAGTGCCATTGTTTAAAAAAAAAATGCATCATAGAAATGTTTCATAGACCTTCAGTTGTTATGCTTTAAAATCCAATGGACAGACATAGGCCTATATTATTGTACATTACAAATATTTGGATCGTCCCTTATTTTCTTAAAGAGTAAATACTTATTTACTTCAAGAATAAACATTATAAATAAAGAATAAAAGAAAGAACCTCTATTAGTACTTACTTTCCATTTCTGAAGTTAATTTGCAACTCTAATGATGATGTGACTCCCCTGACAGTGGCACGTTCCTCAAATAAATAAATAAAATAAATAACTAAATAAATAAAATAAAACCTTGTTAGAGCTATGTGAGCGATTAATAGATTTAAAAAAATAAAAAGAGTGTGTGCTTGGTTTTCGAAATGGAAAATGAATACAGCTCGTAAAAAATTATATGATGAAAAAGTCATGATAACATATTATTAATTCATAGAAATAATTTTAGCAATTAAAACCTTTTTTTTTTTAAAATACCATATTCAACTTGAATTTCAATACTATTAAACTGAATTTAAAATCTTAAGAAGTTTATAAGTTGTAACGGTAAAATGTCACAGTGCATGTTAAATAGTCTAAATGAACTTATCTTGTATAGTCCGAAGACCTTGATTGCATGGTAGCATAAAACTAACAATATAGTTTGACTTTTTTTTTTTTTTTTTTTAATGAACAATTCCTGTATATAATATGTGACAGCAACATTTATATCAAACATTTTGAAATCGTCCACAGCTGAGCATCGCGGGAGGCATCTTGAGCGCGCGAGTGAATGTGATGCACAAAGTCATTTTCGGATGCAATGGAAAAATAAAGCTGGATAAAATTATAACTACACGAAACTTGTAAATAGTTAACAACATAGCCTAGATTAGGTCCATACTCTGTTCCTAAGTATATAATGTAAATTTGTTAACCCACAATAACACATTTTAACCGATAAATCGCCTATTTTCGTTTGCTGCATTTTTTTAAAAACACGCTAAAAATAAATTACATTTGTGAGAGTTGCATTTTATTACATTCAGAAATAATAACGGCAGGCCTAATAATGTTATAATGTACCAACAGGATATTTTTAGTTCCCTTCACATCCTTTAAATTCAACAAATTTATCAGAACAGAACAAGAATTACAAATATATAATTCTAATGGATAAATATAATTGCAGTATATAATAATATAGGCTTATAAACAAAACAAAAAAATAATAATTAAAAATAATTTAAAGCGATACATAAGGTTGGGCTTATCCCTCTCATTCGGGACAAATCCAAACATGTTGCCCATTTGAAGCTAAACTCTTCAGTATCACACGTGTTTCAGTATCAACGGAAAAAAAATCATAATGAGTAAAAATATGCCAAAGTGGACCGCTGCTCGCGCCGCATGGCTCGGTGAACGACTGCTGTTTCCAGATATGTGCGCTTGAAGCACCAGCGCGATCAAAGTCACAATTCACAATTTTTGGTCACACAGTAAAGGCATAATTCAAAAATTCAAAGTGTTAGCAGTTTGAAAAATCAAGAATAATAACAGAGTGAATAAGAATTATTTGTAAATGCTGGACCGTTCTCATTTCGCTCTGCAAATGGAACTTGAAGATTATTATTATTTTTTTTTTTAACCAAGAATGAACCGAATTGAAAACATTTAGCTTTTAATCCATATATATATATATATATATATATATATATATATATATATATATATATATATATATATATATATATATAATGACTGTTCAATAACAATAGCATGCATAAGAGCCTTTGTGTAAAGGTCTTTCTTTAATTTTTTGATGAGTAGACTGCAGTGTTTGGAATAACGCCGTTTAAAAGAACGTCGTTAGATAACGACGTTATTTTTTCAGTAACGGGGTAATCTAACTAATTATTTTTCCTGTCGTTACAACGCCGTTAACATTACTGGACATTAAATGCGGTGCGTTACTATGCATTAATTGAATAAACTGTGTAATCCGAACGCACCCCTGGCTCACACAGCTAGTGAGGAGGTGGGTTAATAATGAGATAAGCGATTATGATTGGCTAAGGCAGAGTCATGTGTTTCATGGTAGCCAATCAGAGCCAGTGTTTTTACACACATGCCAGTACATGCGCCAGCGGCGCCACACACACACAACAGCTAAACAGAGATTCGCAGCAGAGATGGCGAGTCAGGAGCAATCCGATGAAAAGTTGGCATTTTCAAGGTGGCGATATAAGCACTACATCAAATTCATTGTGGTCAAAGGCAAGAACGTGCATGTAATGTGTACATTATGTCCAGGAGCGAAGACTTTGTCGACATCCGTTGTAAGCAACTCTAATTTAATGAAGCATCTCACAACGACACACGCATCTACAAAGCTAGTGGCCAAAAACACCGATACATCCGCCACAGATGATAGCTCGCCATCCACTAGCAAAGAAGGGCTCGGAGCAAAGTCCTCCAAGCAGCAAAAGCTAGATCTTTCTGCCTTAGAACAAAAATCTATGATGACACAGGCTGAAGTCAACCGTATGTTTAATGATGTATGTTGCCGTATGGCAGGTATGTTGTTAAAAGTATGTTGCCATTATCGACGGTGGAGGATGATTCATTCCGAGCCATTATTGCTAAAATACCTAGGAAAGCAGGGGTCTGTACGCCATGCTCAAAGACGTTTGCTAAATACCTAGATGCTGAGTATGCGAAAATGAACACAGAGCTTAAAAAGAGTTTTGAAGAGTTGGAGTTTTTGTCTACAACCGCAGCTACCTCGGTGTGACTGCCCACTGGTTAGATCCACACAGCCTAGAGCAAAAGAAAGCAGCCTTGGCCTGCAGACGTTTCAAGGGCCGTCATACGTATGACAGCATTGCTACTGAACTGGACAATATCCACTCATCCTTTAGTATTTCTAACAAAATCACAGCTACTGTCACAGACAATGGTTCGAATTTTGTGAAAGCCTTTAAAGTTTACCAGCCCGTTCAGGGTGATGACTCTGGAGAAGAGGATGATGATGATGATGTGACTTTTATCGACCTTCATGATGCCTTACAAGACATGAATGTGGAAGAGGATGTTGTGACTTTGCCACCACACCACAGATGTGTATCGCACACAGCAAACCTTATTTCATGCTCTGATGTGGACAAGTGGCTACTTTCAAGGCCAGACATAAAAGCTGTGTACAGAAGTGCCACCTCCAAATGCACAGCTTTGTGGAACAAGGCCAGCCGTTCCACAGTGGCTGCAGAGATCGTGGATGAAGTCCTTGAAAGGAAGCTCCTTGTCCCATGTACGACCAGATGGAACTCCTTTCATGATGCCGTTGCTCGTGTCTGTGAATTCCCAATCGCCGAGCTGAACACCATTTCCTACAATTTTAGGTTGAAGGCCATCACAGATCGGGAGTACATGTTCCTCAGGGAATACTGCACAGTGATGAAGCCTCTAACGGTAGCCCTTGACATTCTTCAGGGCGAAGACAACTGCTTCTATGGCACCCTTCTACCCACACTGGAGACATTGATCTCCAAGACCCTGGACTTGAAGACTGGCCTCCAAGTCCTTGGTGACCTTCCAGAGGCTGTTGTCAAGGTAAGAGCTAGTATTTCTTCAAATACACTGATTTCATAATTAATACATATTTCATGTATGGGAGTATGTATTCAAAGTAAAATGAAATGTATATCTCTTAGCTGTCTGTATGTCTGTGTGTGTGTGTGTGTGTGTGTGTTTTCGATTCCCAGGGAAAGCGAGAACTGAGAGGAATGTAAATGTGTACCTTGAAATGCAATGTAAGTCGCTTTGGATAAAAGCGTCTGCCAAATGCATTAATGTAATATGTTTGTGTCTGTCTCATTTCAGGCAATCAGAAACAGATTTGCAGAGGTGCTGGAAAGTGAGACTGCCGTCTTGGCTGCGGTGACACTGCCCAGATTTAAACTACGTTGGCTGCGGACACAGGAAAGGAAGGACAACGCCAAGGCAAGTCTGTGAACACACACCCGGAGCAGTGGGAAGCTATATATCCAGCGCCCGGGGAGCAACTGGGGGTTCAGTACCTTGCTCAAGGGCATTTCAGCCATGGGTATTGAAGGTGGAAGAGAGTGCTGTTCATTCATTCCCTCCCACCTACAACTCCTGCCAGCACAGAGACTCGAACCTGCGACCTTCGGGTTACAAGTCCAAATCTCTAACCATTAGGCCACAGCTGCCCCCAAATACAATGCAGCCACTCCATCCAGTGCCCCAGTAGAGAGACTATTTAGCCTGTGGAAGCTGGTCTTCACCCCAAAGAGAAACAGTCTGACAGACGAGTTTGAAATGCTGCTGCTTCTTAGATACAATCTGTGGTTTGAAGGGTAGGATGGTTAGGCTACATGGGTTAGTTGGATACAAAACGGACACATGAATAGATGAGTGTTTTAGGAGTGTTTGGATGGGTAGATGAATATCTAGGAGCTACAGTTCAATCTTTAAAAGCAGTTCATATTGTTAAACTGTTTACTTTTTTAATGAAGATGAAGAAATACAGCAGCCTATGTCTTCCAGACTATTTATCTCAGGTTGTTAGAGTTTGATTTATTTAATTTGCTACAGTTACTGCAAACACACTTTATATTATTTAACTGTTTACTTTTGAAGAAAATACTTGAAGTACAGAATGTCTACCAGACCAGTTGTCTGACATTGGGAATTTGATTTAATTAAGAATAAGACTAGAGAGCTAAACACACTTTTTTGTTGTTTAAAAGTTTACTTTTGTTGTGAACTAAACACTTGGAAGTACAGGTCGTTTACTTGACCAGTTGTCTCAGGTTGAGAGAGTTTGATTTAATTTGCTAGAGTTAAATGCACTTTATATGGTGTAACTGTTTACTTTTCTTACAAAGATAATACTTGAAGTGCAGGATAAAACTCTTGCTGTCTGTTGACGTGCAATAAATATCAAAAGTTATGTATGAACACCTGTCTGTTCTACTCATTTCAACTGACTTATGAAAACTGCTCAAACAAATACAAATTCTTTGACATATAGCAACTTTTTTTAACAGTAATGCAAATAGTTACTTTCCCCTGTAACGAGTTACTTTTATTATAGAGTAATTCAGTTACTAACTCAGTTACTTTTTGGAACAAGTAGTGAGTAACTATAACAAAAAACTATTACAAACAAAAATAACCAACAGTGTGTTACAGTACAGAAGGGACGGAGACAGAAGATAACAGGTAAGGTGGTATTTATTGACAAAAGCAGAGTAAATACGGTAGCGAGTGTTCTTGAGGTGAGGGATGAGAGAGAGTAAACTGAATACTGTCCTTGAGATGATATATGATGAGGTTCCTAGAAGAATCAGAGTAGAAGAGACGTTGCGGGAAGGAGACACACACACACACACGGTTGACACAGGAGGTAACTTGAGAACGAGGAAGACAGGTAAGTATCCAATGGAAGTCCTTTAGGTCGGCAGGTATGTAATCCTAAGTGCGAACGAGAACGGACAGTGACTGTGTGCGTGAGAGTGTCTTTTAAGTGCTGGTTGATTGGGTGCTAACGAGGGGCAGGTGTGTGTGATCAGTACTTAGGTGAGGGAGTGTGCTGTGATTGGACGGGGTTGGAGCCTGGCATGTCTGTGAAAGTAGCCCCCCCCCATGGCCCGCTCCTGAGGGCCGAGGACCCCGGCGTCATGGTGGTCTTCCTCTTCCTCGAGGGGCAGGTCTGTCGGGATGAGTAGCATGGAAGGTGTCCAGTAAGTTAGGGCCGAGTATGTCGTTGCGTGGGACCCAGGAACGTTCCTCAGGACCATAACCTTCCCAGTCTACCAGGTACTCGAGTTATCCACCACGGCGCCGGGAATCCAGGATTTCTCGGACCTCGTAAGCCGTACCGTCGTCCAGGATGAGTGGAAGGGGGGCTTCAGCTGCGGCTACGCCAGGCTCTGTGGAGAGAGGAACAGAAGGATGGTGAGGCTTCAGAAGTGACACATGGAATGTGGGGTGAATGCGATACTCAGGTGGGAGTTGAAGCCTGTAATGACCGCTCCTACTCCGGTGGTGGATGCGTCCACTTCCACGATGAAGGGTTTGTCGGGATCAGGGTGTACCAGGAGAGGAGCGGTAGTGAAGGCTTCCTTGAGGGTGGCTAATGCCTCCGTGGCAGAAGGGGTCCAGGTCAGAGACTTGGGCTTGTTACAGAGCAGGCTTGTGAGTGGACTGGTGATGGAGCTATAATCCTGTATGAAGCGGCGGTAGAAGTTGGAGAATCCGAGGAATCTTAGGAGTTCTTTGATGGTTGTAGGGGTTGGCCAGTTCCTAATGGCATCCACCTTCCCCTCGTCCATCCGGATGCCACTGCTATCGATGTTATAACCAAGGAACTGCACTGAGGGCTGATGGAAGGAGCACTTCTCCGCTTTCAGGTAAAGCTGGTACTCCCTCAGGCATTTCAGGACCTCCACAACGTGGTGACGGTGTTCAGTCAGGCTCCGGGAGTAAATCAGGATATCATCGATGTAGACCAGGATGAACTTATGGAGAAACTCCCGGAGCACCTCATGTATGAAGTCCTGGAATACGGAGGGGGCGTTGACTAGTCCATACAGCATTACGAGGTACTCGTAGTGTCCAGTGGGTGTGATGAAGGCTGTCTTTCACTCGTCCCCCCTCGCGTATCCGGATGAGGTTATACGCGCTGCGGAGGTCCAACTTAGCGAAGACAGTGGCACCACGGAGGTGTTCCAGGGCTGCTGGGACGAGAGGAAGGGGATATCTGAACTTGACAGTAATCTGGTTGAGGTTTCGGTAGTCAATTCAGGGCCGCAAGCCTCCGTCCTTTTTCTCCACGAAGAAGAAGCTCGAAGCAGCAGGGGAAGTCGATGGACGGATGTAGCCTTGAGCCAGAGCCTCCTCGATGTATTCCTCCATGGCCTTCTCCTCCGGGATGGAAAGGGGATAGATCCTTCCCCTTGGCACTGACTCACCCGGTAGCAGATCAATGGCGCAGTCCCATGGCCGATGTGGGGGCAGCTTGGAGGCTCTCTTTGGGCAGAAAAACATCACTGAAGGGGGGCGTAACAAGGCGGTATGTCCACAGAGAGCGTTTCTCCAGGGGGCTCTCAATGGACGTTGTACAGACCGAGAGTGGTTGATGGAGCTGAGAGGACGGAACCGGCACCTCGGGAAAACAGTCCATGAAACAAGTTTCGCCCCACTTCAGGATTTCACCAATACTCCAGGATAAGACGGGGTTATGCTGCTCCAACCACGGGCGCCCTAGGACCACGTCAGCGGTGGATTCCTCCAGAACCAGCAGATGGATCATTTCCTTGTGAAGAATGCCGACTTAAAGTTGTATAGGCCCGACACTACGGCGAACCCGTCTCCTGCTCAGCGGCCTTCCCGTTATTGAGTGGATCTGGTAGGAGGATTGCGTGGCCGTGGTCGGGAGGTGAAGCTGACGGCAGAGGGAGCCAGAGATGAAGTTGCCGGCTGACCCAGAATCGGGGAGTGCATTGACTGGAAGGGAAGTATCAGCAGCAGTAAGTGTCACAATAGTGGTGAGTGGTTTCATCTGATTAGTGGTAGGAAAGATGGCACTCACCAGAGAACGAGGAGGACGGATGGGGCATGTGGAGAGGATATGCCCCGGAGATCCGCAGTACAGACATAGATTCTGGGTCAGCCTTCTCTGCCGTTCAGTCGAATCCATCTGCATGGGTTTGTGGGCTGGTTCTGGAGGGCTGACAGGCTCTGGTCGGCAGAGTGAGATGTTGTGCTGCGGCTGGCCCTGGTGCTCTTTGAGACACGACTGCATACGAGTGGCGAAACAGATGGAGAGTTGGATGAAGCGTTCGAGCCCGATGGTATCCTCGTATGCAGCGAGATGCAACCGCACACGGGGATCCAATCCTTGTCGATATGTTATCAGAGCTTGTTCGTTCCACCCACTTGTGGCCGCAAGCGTCTGAAACTGCAGAGCATATTCATTCACAGACATCTTGCCTTGTTTTAAATTGCAAAGTTTTTCACCGATGGATGAATCCCAGGTGGGTTTACCGAAAACTTCCCTGAAGTGGTCAACAAAGCTGGTATATGATTGAATGACAGGATTATTCTGGGTCCAAATGGAATCGGCCCATTGAAGTGTTTTACCTTTCAACTGTGAGATGACGAAGGCCACTTTGGATTGCTCAGTGGGAAATACGTGCGGTTGCATCTCCAGGACCAGCGAACATTGCAGGAGAAATCCGCTGCATTCCTCCGCCGAACCAGAGAAGGGCGCTGGTTTGGCCATGGGACTGGAAGGTACGGAAGGTGCAGTGGTGGTGGTGTCATTCCCGGAAGTGCCCGCCGGTGGTGAAGGTGCTTATGGGACATTGAGTGTGCGCCGCAATGCGTCCACGAGGTCCTGGAAAGGATCTGGATGGCTCATGCTAATGTCAATCCGTCTCTTTTTAAGGTCCGATCTTCTGTTACAATACAGAAGGGACGGAGACAGAAGATAACAGGTAAGGTGGTATTTATTGACAAAAGCAGAGTAAATACGGTAGCAAATGTTCTTGAGGTGAGGGATGAGAGAGAGCAAACTGAATACTGTCCTTGAGATGATACATGATGAAGGTCCTAGAAGAATCCGAGTAGAAGAGACATTGCGGGAAGGAGACACACACACACACTCACGGTTGACACAGGAGGTAACTTGAGAACGAGGAAGACAGGTAAGTATCCAATGGAAGTCCTTTAGGTCGGCAGGTAGGTAATCCTAAGTGCGAACGAGACCGAACAGTGACTGTGTGCCTGAGAGAGTATCTTTTAAGTGCTGGTTGATTGGGTGCTGACGAGGGGCAGGTGTGTGTGATCAGTACTCAGGTGAGGGAGTGCGCTGTGATTGGACAGGGTTGGAGCCTGGCGTGTCTGTGACACAGTGGTAGACTGTAGCCTAAGACTATCCTATTTTTTAATGGCTTTTAAGGATGTTATAATGTATATTATAATGTTATTGTTGTTTTACGTCTTCCTTTCATTTTACAATTACATTCATTTCGCAGTCCGTCCCTTTGCGCCACCTGGCAGTAGTTTCGCGAATGATTTTAACACGCGGCTGACTTGCAGTTAACCCTGCGGCGGCACTACGCGTGGCAATAATACCCATTTTGGTTGTCGACCTACTGTACATCAGCCCTTGCTAAAAACATAGACCAGGCCTTCATCACAGCAGTTTAAAAACTGGAAAAAGGACATTGATAAATTCACAGCTCACCAAGGTAGTCAAGCACACAAAATTGCTGTCTAAAGCCACTCACAGAGGAGGAGACCTGTTGATGCCCAGCTGTCTTCTGCCAAAGACAAGCAAATGAGTGAGGCAAGAATGTGTCTCATGAAAATAGTAGGTTCAGTGCAGTTTTTGGCCAGACAGGGAAATGATCTAAGGAATCATAACCAAGAAGGTAACCTTCAACAGTTACTTAAACTCTGAAGTGTAGATGACCCTGTATCTAGAACAACAGTAACATGCAGCTGTAAACGGAATGTTTTTATACACACACAGATCTTGACATCAAGTGTCTCATTGTTACTGATGTCATTCACATGATCTCTGTCCTGAATTCATGTTTGCTGAAGCACAGAAAACCCAGAAAACAACCAACCGCAAGTTGTTAGTTTGAGTTTTAGGAACTAATGCACACTAATGCTACAAACATTGCAGTAATACCAGTAATCACTTAATAATCTTCATCCGTCCCTCGGGTCATTGACCCAAAAATAATTTTAAAAAAACATTCTAAAAATCGTGTGTTGATCATACCGGTCCAAGATTTATTAACTTTTGTCACACTAGCACCAGGAATACACACACAAAAAATAAAATAATTATGGATTCGAGGAGTATAAATGGGTGTAATAAAAAAAGTAACAAAAGTGTCCCTTGCGGGTCATTCTGATTGAATTTACAAGAAAACAGTGGTTTTTATTACATTTGATATTTTATTTATTTTTTGATATACAAAATCTGAGACGGTCCAGTAAAGATTTATACCCAAACGAAGGGATGAGACCACAGAATATTCCCAATGCAGAAAAACACACACACACACACACACACACACGGTACACACACTCTTATAGAACATATTATAATGTTTCATGTTTCTGCTGGTATATGACTGTCATTTTTCCTTTTTTATTTTTTTGGACTCAACACAGTTAAATTTGAGTGATGTGGTGGAGACCAGTGAGTTTATATCATATTTGTATCTTTTTAAATATATTATATATTTATTAAAATATTTATGAAATTGTATGAATATACAATTATTCAGTTACATTCAGTACAATTATATTCAGTTAGATGTAACTAGTTTTTTTTTTTTTTTTACAAAATATAGATTTTGTAATGTTTCAATATATATTTGAATCATTAAATAACCAAATGATGAATGAAGCCTCAAGATTATCTAATTTCTCATGCTTCACCTGTTTTACTCAGTTTAAAATCTCCATAGGATTCTACAGGCCCCTCTAGTGGCTGTATCCATAAAATGCAATTTTATGTCATTTTCCCACCAGATGGCATCAGAGACACTCAGTGACCCAAGGCCATCTGGTGGTTTGGGGTTTGATGAAAAATGACTGAAATTGTCATTTATTTATTTATTTTTGTGAAATCATGTACATAAATTGCTTACTTCTTTTTTTTTAAATCCACAATAAAAGGTACACATATAAACATATAATAAAAAATAAAAAAAATCACCAAAAAAACAAAAGATAATAATAATAATAGAAAAACCTACATAAATATTTAGAAAAAAAAATTATAAAAATTGATCAATATAAGATTTCTGGACCAAAAAAAAAAAAAAAAAATTTATTTTAGCCTTCAGGTCATTTTGACCCGCGAGGGACACTTTTGTTATAAGTTCGGAAGGGATGGAAGGATGACGATAAATATAAATAAATCAAAATTAAACACTTACTAAAAAAATTAAATATGAAATATTTTATTTGTTTAGATGCATGTCATGTGACCATAAACCAACATCAGGGAACCATGAATATGCAAATGTGTTAAATTATTGAAATATGAACTTAAAATCTCAGGGGGACTTAAAGTAAATATTTTAGGTCAAATGTGTTCAAATGGCAAAAAAGAAGTTGGAAATGAACAGTAAGAAATATAATAAAAATGGACACAACAAACATCTAAAACAGTTGATAATGTGTGAAAGTAACCCATTACATTCTTTATACACATATGAACAATCACATAAGAATAAAGAATAAAAGAATAAAACAAACACAAACACTGACCATTGTATTTGCAGACACAGCATTATAATTCTACACAAAAACACATTTGACTGCATAGACTGAAAGAAATATAAACTGCAGCTCATTTTTGCAATGACACTTCCTCTTTTTAAATACGGTTTGTGGCTTTGTCGAACAGATAGCATTACACTAAAATAACTGTGTGTAAGCACGCAACTTTCTTTGCACAGTCAATCAACACAGAATACAGTGATCTGCTGAATGGAACCTAGTTGCGATTTTGAATTACTTCGATTAATATGAGTGAGAAAGTCATCTGTACCAGTAACGTTGATGAGGACTTGTGTGATGAAGCTCTTGTGTCCTTGATCAGACTGAACTCCACACCAGTATTCAGCTGAATGTTGAGTCACATGACTGATGATTCCCGTCAGGAGCTGCTGCTCTCTGTCATCATACAGCTGCATCTGTCCCTCAGCGCTCCATCTTCTGCTCTCCTTCACAGACGTCTCTTCAGCACAGAGATCAGATCCAGATCTCCTGCAGACAAACTTCACATCAGCACTGTGGGATTGTGGGTATCTGCAGCTGATGTTCACAGATCCTCCTGCAGCAGCTGAGAGACTGATGCTCTTCTCACAACAATCAGCTGCTTGAGAGACAAACCAAGTTCACATTAAACAACAGATTCATCAGTTCAGCACAGAAACAAATGCATGAGTGAATGAAAGCAGCTCACCGTCTCTGATGTTCAGGTTAAATATAAAGAAGAAACTATAGTTTTCAGAAACTTTAACTATAACATTAAACTTTCCAGAATCGTTCACATTCAGTTCTCTGATAAACACATGTAAGAGATGAGCAGATTTGTCATTATGAACAGAGAATCGGCCATCATGTGTCCATTCTGCTGCTCTGCTAGTGTTTATTAGAGTAAAACATCCTCCATTTCTACAGACTTTCCAAGGGTTCTTGTGTTGCTTCTCATATTTGTAGTTTATAATGACGTTTCCTCCTGAATATCCTCTCACAGCACTGATTTTCTGACCTGTTGAACACAAACCTAGATAATTTATCATTTTGTTCTCAATGAGCACATATTTGGACAAATTAGGAAATAACGTAATTTAATATTTGCGGTTACGTTTGGGAATCTGTGTCATTAAAGTCAGTGTTGAGTGTGTGATGTTGTGGACATCATCACGAGTTTGAGAGTCTCAGTTACTCACCTGTTACAACATTCAGATTCACTTTAGTGTAGGAATCTGGAGATTTTGATTTATCAACTCCACACTTGTACATCCCAGAATCCTGTTCACTCAGATCTTTGAGGATCACAGTGAAAACTGCTGTGCTTGTGTTGTCATACAGAGAGAAACCTCCAGACTTAAACCATTGATTTTTAATGCCAGTCTTGATGAGGTCAGAGCATGTTAATGTCTCTTCTTTACAAAAATACTTCTCATTTGCTGTATATTTTCCCTCATATCTGCATGTGATGATGACTCCTCCTCCTGAATATCCTGTCACACTGATGGAGCTCAACACACCTACAACAATCCAGCATCTTAATACAACAATATATTCATTATACTAAGCTGAGATTAACTTTAAAATTAATTTTTAACATTTTTCAAAGACAATTCAACAACAAGTTAAAGTCTCTGTGCTGTTTTAATGATTTACTGTGAGTTCAGATTCTTACCAGGAATCATCAGCAGACTGAAAGTCCAGATGATCTTCATTCTTCTCTGTTCTTCAGTGATCTTCTCTGTTGTTAGCAGATTCAGTTCTTCTGAAACTCTCGATGTGTTCAGATGAGTTTTAGTGTTTCTTTCCTGGTCACATGTTTAACATGAACTGCTGAATGTGACAGAGACACCCACTTCCTCTGAGAGAGAGAGAGAAAAAAGAACAGCTCCAGCGGGGCAGAGCAGCAGCTTAAAAGAGCTAAACCACACCAACCTAGTAAAGATTAAGGACCTCCTCAGACTTATATACACATGGCGGGAACAGTAGTAGTGAGTAAAAGACACACACAAAATATATGTACTGTATACAAAAAAACAAAACAAAAACAACAACTGTAGATCTATGTTTACACATGTACTCTTTGATCCTTGATGCTGGGTTGGACTTGGGTTTGTATCACTCTAGAGCAGGGGTATTAAACTTAAATTTAAAGAGGTCCAGTTAGAGAAAATTTCTTGAAGCAAAGGTCCGGAAGATCATAATGCCTAACTAGTTAGTGTGATATATATTTAAGTAGCCTAGCAGTTGTATCAACATCTGCATGTAATCAATACTTGTCAAATCAAATGAATTCAGTACAATTCAAAAAGTTTTGACAATATCTGAACATATACATATATATATACATATGTATGTGTGTGTGTGTGTGTGTGAGAGAGTGTAATGTTCTCCCATTAACTAAAACGTACGCCTGCATTTCAAATTAAGATAAAATAAATAAAATGTGAAAATTGTGTTTGTTCAAATAAAGTGCTTAACTTCAGAAAAATAAAATAAATGGAGGAAAAGCTTGAATTTCCCCTTTTCTGTTTTACATCTTGACTCAACAGTCTCAACCAATTTTACAGATAATAAATCAACACATCTTAACAATTGAACAGTTTTAAAGTATCACTTTCTTCCCCTCTTATATCCCACTCCCCCACTTTTTTGCTCAGTGAGAGAACTGAGCTCAAGCATGTCTTGCCAGGATTTTAAACCTGGTGTAGTGCCTTCCAGTAAGTTACTTCAGACGCCTCAGGGGTTTCAATAGATTCTTGGTTTATTCCAGTAAAAAATAAAATGTGATTTAACTGATAAATAATCCATAAGTAAATAAATTGAAAACCATATGCCTGCTGGCGTCCATTCATTTCCAACATCAAGTTCAAACTCCTTTTTCCGCCACTAATTGGCACAGGTGTGCAATTTAACTCATTCTGTTCCAAGGCCTTTCAAGACCACAATATCATAATTCACCAGCAGGGGTCACTAAATTAACTTAAACATAAATATCATATGGCTGGCTCCTATGGCTCCTACACACCGGCCCTCTTATTGCTACCGGCTATATAGGTACAATAATAACTAAACAGAAAACATGGAGCCATACATTATAATATACACAGAAAAGATAAATTTGTCAAATCATCAATAATCAGAATCATTCACACGTATACAATACATAAATGTTTGTTTCAAATAAAAATATCAAATTTTTCAGTTCATTCAACAATATCAGTTCGAATTAAAGTTCATCAATAGTTCTTTTTTAGAGTCCTTCTTGTTCAATATATAATGTAAACAACAAAACATGAGTCCATTATGCCACAAGAGGCATTGTGCATTCAAAGGTCAATTTCAGTGTGTATTTGTGTATACGCGCATGTGTGCACGTTGCAAGAAATTTCTTGCTCGAATAGTCCTTGGTCCATTGTGCGCTTGTAAAGATCAGTACATATAAGTTCTTACAAGGTAAAGTAATCATCACATATACATTGGTCATTCATATCTACATGTCATTTTCCATCAATAAACAAACCTTTGTAATTGGTCTGTCTATAACACTTTGTCTTTGTTTTTAAAGTCAAACTACGAACAATTCCCTTTGAATCTTTCTTTGTGTCAATAACCTTCCCTAACATCCAAGATCCCCTAGGGGCAGTAGGGTCTGCAATTAACACAATGTCACCATTTGCATAGTTTCTTTTCTTTTTAAACCATTTCTGTCTCTCTCTTGTAGGTTTGGAAGATACTTCTCTAACCCATCTTTTCCAAAATATATCAGCTAAGTATTGTATTTGCTTCCATCTACGTCTACTATACGTGTCTGATTTCTGAAATAAGCCAGGTGGTAATGTAGGTTGCCCTTTAAGAAGTAAAAGGTGGTTGGGCGCGTTAAAGGTTCAAGGTCATTTGGACTATCCGGATTTGTGGTAAGTGGGCGACTATTCATTATGGCTTCTACCTCACAGATGAAAGTGTGAAGAGATTCATCATCTAGAATTTGATCCTTTGTTAGTGATAGAAGTGTTTGTTTGACCTGTTTTATTAACCTCTCCCATACTCCTCCAAAGTGTGAAGCGGCAGGTGGGTTGAAAATCCATTCTATGCCCTTTTGTTGCAGAGCAACTTGGAGTTTGTGGTTTTGGTTCCACTCTTTTATGGCCTTCTTTAGTTCAGAGTCAGCTGATGTCAGGTTAGTTCCATTGTCAGATCTTATTTGACGCACTTGCCCTCGTCTGCATATGAATCTGCGGATTGCACTGATGCATGAATCAGTGTCAAGTGAATTGGCTATTTCCAAATGTATTGCTCGAGTTGTGAAACAGGTAAAGATGACACCATATCTTTTCACTTCACTGCGTCCTCTTTTTACTACAATTGGACCAAAGAAGTCTGCTCCAACAAAGGTAAATGGTGGTAAATCTGGTGTTATTCTTTCCTTTGGCAAGTCTGCCATTTTTTGTTCTCCTAGGTTTGAATGTAAGCGTTTGCAGAACACACACTCAGACCGTATTTTTCTAGCAAGGGAATTTGCTGCTGGAATCCAGTATTGCTGTCGCAGCTTGGCTAACATGTGATTCCTTCCACAGTGGCCAAGTTGTTCATGAATGTGTTTCAACACCAGTTTGGACACATGATGGTGTTTTTGGAAGAATCATAGGATGTTTTTGGTCCTCTGGCATAGCCATTTTGCTTAATCTCCCTCCTGTATGAAGTATACCATCTTGCAGAATAGGATCAAGCTTACGAATGTGGCTCTGACGCTGAGAGATGTCTTTTGACATCTTCTAAAGTAATCTGCTGTACATTCATACATTTTTTGACGATTTGCATTTTTCTTTCCATCAGACATTTTTTCTCTGCATTTGAGTTCTTACTTGTGTTGGTAAGTATTTCCTTTCGTTTGTGACTTAGTTGCAAGAGAACGTCCTTTAGCTTAAGTAACCAAGCTACTGCTCTGGTTAGATTGTTCCAATTTGAGTGATAGTGTATGAATGTATGAGTAGGATTTTGTTCTTCCTTTACAATTAAGTTCATGATGAGAACGTCCTTCTTCACTTCCACATCAGTATCCTCATCACCTTCATGCGTTTGTGTGAAAATGTCGGAATTTGTCCATTCAGATTCATGACATTTGAGGAATTCTGGACCATTTAGCCAAGCCTTTGAATTCAGAAGAGCACTGGCCTTGAGACCACGAGATGCACAATATACTGGATTTTGTTTAGTGTTTATGTATCTCCATTGTTTTACCTTGGTAAATTCTCTGATTGTGTTCACTCTATTGGCCACGAATGTTTTAAATCTTTTGTTCTCATTCTGAATGTACTTCAATGTTGATGTACTATCTGTCCAGAAAATGGAGTTCTCAAGAGCAAGTTGTAACTCTGCTTTGATCATTCTATCCATTCTTACCGCAAGAACTGCTGCAGTGAGTTCCATTCTTGGCATTGTAGTATGTTTCAGTGGTGCAACTCGTGATTTCCCCATTATAAATGAGGTGTGCACTTCAAGTTTTGAATTTGTGAGACGAAGGTACGTGACACAGCCATAACCACTTTCAGACGCGTCACTAAAGTGGTGTAGTTGTGCAGATGTTATTGGACCAAAGCTCTTTGGCTTGAGACATCTGTTGAAACTGAGCTCCCCAATGCAACTTAGACCTGCCATCCATTCACCCACATCTCTATGTAGTGGTCTGGTAGGTCTTTGTCCCAGGCGAAATTGAGCTTGCAAAGATCTTGCAGAATGTTCTTAGCAGTGAGGACGAATGGACAGATAAAGCCAAGAGGATCGTATACTGAGGATATGATGGACAGTATTCCTCTTCGAGTATATGGCTGCTGTTTCAGGCTCACTGCGAAAGTGAGTTTGTCTCTTTCTATGTGCCATTGTATGCCAAGAGTTCTTTCTGTAGGAAGATCATTGGATTCCAAGTCAAGGTCTTTGACCTCCTTTGCTCTGGCTGCCTGTGGGATGGACATTAGTACTGTTCTGCTGTTACTTATCCACTTGCGCAAACGAAAGCCTCCCATTGAGCAAGCCTTTTCAAGCTCTTTTAGCAACATCACAGCATCAGTTTCAGTGGGCACTGATTTCAAGCAATCATCTACATAAAAATCTTGCTTAATTGTTTCCACCGTTTCTGGCGAAAAGAGATCTTCGAAATCTTCGGCAGCTTGTCTGAGGGCAAAACTTGCACAACTTGGTGAAGATGTTGCCCCAAATAAATGCACTGTCATTCTGTGTTCTTTCAAAGGTAATCCTATGTCACCATTTGGCCACCATAGAAAGCGCAAAAAGTCCACATGCTGCTTCTCCATAACTCTTACCTGGTGAAACATGCTTTCCACATCTGCCATAAGGGCGATTGGCTCCTGGCGGAAACGCAACAAGACACCTACCAGATTACTGGTGAGATTTGGACCTTGTATTAATTTGCTATTCAAGGATGTTCCCTGGAAGGATGCAGAGCAATCGAATACAACTCTTAGGGAGCCCTTCTTTGGATGGTGCACTCCATGATGTGGAATGTACCACACCTTTCCACTTTGTGTTTCCAGTTCATCAACTGGCACCGCTTCTGCGTGACCTTTTTCAAGCATTCCTTCTAGAAATGCAGTATACTCTCTATGATATCGTTCATTCTTGTCAAATTTTCTTTTCAGAGACATAACACGTTGCTGTGCCTGTTGGTAGTTGTTTGGCATCATTACGTCATTTTCTTTAAAAGGTAACGATAAGTAATAATGCCCATTTCTCAGTTCCTTTGAACTTTCCATCATAGACATGAACCTTTTGTCTTCGACTGACATCTCTGATTTCTCCTCAGCTGCAAGTTCTGGAAAATCCTGATGATACTGTTTAATCAACAAGTCATTCAAATCTGCTACAGATATGCGATTAACTACAATACATGAGTGACTTCCTTGCATTTGACATGTGTTGTTTCTTGCATGAGCCCGTTGACGACCCATCCTAATGGTGTGTTAACAGCATATGGCCCATTACCTCTACTGTTTATCACCTTCCATGGCTCCATAAGCTTTGCAGCATTTGTGCCTATTAACAACTCAATGTCAGCATCCAATTGTGGAATCTTCACCTCATGTAAGTATTTCCATTTCTCTAGTGATTTTTGTGTTGGTATGTGTCGTTTTGAAACTGGTAATTTTGTTTGAGTATAAACTTCTGGGAGTTTATGATACAGAAGGCCTTCCATATTGCTGACTTCAAGGCCAGAGACTATACTGCTGTGGACACTTTCCTCCTGTCCCATTGTACACAAGAGTATTGTGGTGTTTTTACCAGAGACGTTTAAACTTTCTTTTCAGTGAGTCAGTACAAAATGTAGCTGAGCTACCGGGATCCAGAAATGCATGAGTATTTATGACTTTGTCAGAATTTGAGACCTTTACTTTCACTGGCACAATAGCAAGAGTGCACTGTTTTTTGATTGACCGACCTCCATTAGTTCATCATCTTCTACGGATACCATGGCACTACTCAATGGTTTGTTTCCAGTTACAATGCAGTCATCTTTAATTACATCTTTTACTTTACCAGTATGAATGTGAAGGATAGTTGGATGAGACAGAGAACATGTTTCACATTTCATTCTATTTTTGCATGTTTTTGCTAACGTGTCCCTTTGTTAGACAACCAAAGCACATCCCGCTTGTTTTCAGGAATTCTATTTTCTCACTATTTGGTTTGGACTTAAACTTTTCACAATTTTCAAATGTGTGATTTCTTTCACAAAATAAGCAAGGTCTTTCAAGGTAACACTTATTTGCATTCCGTTTGTGTTCATTTTGTGACTCGTTCTTTTTTATTTCAGATGCTTGAGCAACTGTAGTGGCAAAGCTGGTCCTCCCACTAGGTTTGGTGATAGGTTTTTGTGGTTTAGGTCTTGACGTTATTTTGCTCTCCATTGAGATGTGGATGTCACCAAATATTGGATCAAGCATTGCTCTGGACTGTCTATCAATAAAGTCTATTAAGTCTTTGAATGTTGCTCTGTGTTTGTTATCTTGCATGCTACACACATTTGCTCGCCATTTATCTCGCAGCTTATATGGGAGTTTAGACACAATGAGTCTTAAATTAGTGGAACTTTCAAGCTCTTTCTATTGGCACTGAAACGCTCGAGTTTACATTTTGTTGTGCACCTAAAGTTTGCCTAGGGTCACTTCGAGGGGCTGATCCTTCTCTCTTGGATTTCATTGGTCTTTGTGCTGTTGCAGGGAGGTTATATTCGGTCGGTGTACCGTATTTATATTCGCCCGACACTGCACGTTGTTCTTCAGCTTCCCTGAATACTTTAACCCTTGCCTCTGCGGCAGCCAGTTCGGAATCTATGACCATTTTCTCTCTTCGTGCCTTTAATTTTGCAATAATATTTGCTTCTTCAATATCAAGGTCAAGTTTATTATTCAAAGCCTGTGCCTTTGCTCTAATAGCCGCGCATTCTGCTTCAGCCTTTAGATGCGTGAGAGATTCTCGTGATGCGCCACTGAGAGCGTCAGTGTTTGAATGGAATCAGAGCCATTCTCATACACATGTGGAGGTGCTCATTGGTGAGCCTGGAACAATATTTAGCTTTGATTATGTTAATTGTGGAGAAAGCTGCCTCACAGTTGTATGTGGAGCCAAACATGGTCAAGATGTATAGGGCTACTTTCCTCAGAACTGGGAAAGCTATCTCAGGGACCATTTGGAGCCAGAAAGTGGAAGGGTCAGTTCTGATAAAACTGCTCTTTCAGGGCCACATCTGCTTGGAGATCAACCAACTGCATCTGGAGAGGCCCCGCATTTACCCATTTGAAGTGCTGTGTGACTTCCTTTGAAAACCCCCTGACATCTGTGATGAGAAATGGGTTCTGAATGAACATGGTGAGCTGCTATCCAAAGCTGAAGCTGTCAAAACGGTTGCTGAAGTTTACAATCAGCTTATCAATAAAGTCGACAAAATAAGATACATCTCTCTGTCCCTGAACCTGTTCCTGCACTGCTGGGAAGTGTGCACAGTCTCCCTGCAGGTCTTCCTTGAACAGCTCAAGTTTCCTTTGAAAGGAGCGGACAGCTGTCATCAGTTCACAAATTGAACCGTCCTTGCTCTGTAGCCTCAAATTCAGTTCATTCAGATGTAAAGCGTTATCAACCAAAAAGGCCACATTATCCATCTGTTTCTCATTTTCTAAAAAGAGAGAAAACTGTGTTGCCTTCTGACTTATAAGCTCTGCCAAAAAAGACGCTAGTTCCCTCCTGATGGACCAAGAGATTGCTAATACCCTGCCTTTGGTGAGCCATCTCACATTGTTGTGCAGCGAAAGATCATCAGCATTGGCGTCAACTTCTCTGAGGAATTCCCTAAGCATGCAATGCTGGTAGTAAGAGGATGCCCTGAGAAAATTTATCATTTTCATCATTGTATTCATCACCTCAGCATGCTCATCTGACATGAAGAGCAGAGGACAGATTGATGTATGATGCAATGGTAAGCTATGAGCTCAGGATTGTCCTTTTTCAGTCTTGCTACAGCTCCTTTTCTCTATCATAGCAGGGGCTCCATCTGTGGTTATTGAAACCACTTTTTTTGACTCTATTCCTCTCTTTGTTAACATCTCCTTAATGGCCAGGTATATGTCTTTTCCTCTTGTACTGGTCTGAAGGGGAGTGACACCTAATAGGTCTTCACAGAATGCTTTCTGGTCTGTGTTGAAAAACCTAACATACACTAACAACTGAGCATTGTCACACATGTCAGTGGGCTCATCTACAGCTAAGCCTACACATGATGCCTTATGCACGGCTTCATCTAGCTGGGTTAGCACATCCTAAGTTAATATTTCACTTTTCTTTGTGGCAGATGATGCTGACATGGGTATTTGCTTTATTTTATCACAAAGCTCTTGTTTTTGTTTTCCCTTAAGTAGTGTTTTCGGCTACTGCACTCATGTATTCTTTGACAACCCCTCCATCAGTAAATGGCTTTTTGTGTTGACCCAAAATCCAAGCAACTCTGAGGGAACACTCATGAGCACGTTGTTGGGCAGTGAATGTGTGGCTCAGGATCTTGGTTGACTGGTCATATTGGGCTCTGAGACTACTTATTTTCTGTGATCTCACTTCAGATTTGAGTGGGTATGTTTGTTCTTAACCTTTATGTTTTGTCTCATAATGGTGTTTCATATTGGCACTTTTAATAAGTGCCACGGTTTCTGAGCATATGAGACACACTGGTTTAGTGCTCCCAGTGGGAAGTATAAACAGGAATGAGTCTGTCCATTCCGGATTAAATGCTCTATTTTCGCTGTCCACTTTTCTTTTTTTGGAAAGCGCCATTTGTTCCTAATTTTTCTATTCCTACTCCGTCTCACTCGCCTGTTTCTCTCTTTCTTCTTCTCAGTCTTTTTCTCAACTTTCTCTGTCTCATTCGTCTTTTTCTAAACTTTTTCCGTCTCACTCGCCTGTTTCTCTCTGTTTTCTACATGTATCGCTATCTTTCTACCATCTTTTAATGTGTAACTTGGCTCTAATTCTCTCATCTGTCTGCACTGAAGACGACTTGCAATGTTTGCTGCCTGGAATGCACAGGCTTGATTGGATGAGTGGTATCACGTGGGATGGCTTGCAATTGGTCTATGCTTTTCCACTACCCCTACCGTAAAGACTACAAAAGCAGCGCCGGGATGAAATATAAGCACCCTATCAGGTTTTAAATCATATCATAACCTTCTGTTTTGGCTGTAGGTCCGGGTCCGTATGGGACAGCTTCTGGGTCTGGACCGCGGTCCGCCTGTTAGTGATCTATGCTCTAGAGCAATATTAAAATTGTTGAATTGTTACATTTGTTGACAAATTTCAACAAAAGATCAGTATCATTACAATGTGGAACATACAAGGTGTTAATTCTTCCAGTTTTGGTTACAAAACCCAAACTTCAGATTTTAGAAAAAACATATCAGACATGGACATAATATTATTACAGGAAACATGGCGCAGTCACTCTTTGTCCCCCAGGATACTGTGAAATATTTTTAACCTCTAGAAAACATAAAAAAAAAAAAATCACATGTGGAAGAGATTCAAGGGCCATCATAATCTGGCACAAACAAGAAATCGACTAATACATCCAAACAATTAAAAAATAAGAATCACATATCTGGCTTAAAATCAACAAGAACCTTACCCAAACCACTAAAGATGTTTTCTTATGCGCTTTCTATATTCCTCCTTCTGAATCCCCATACTATAATGAGGACATCTTTGAATCTCTACACAGTCAAATAAATCATTTCCAGGCCCAGGGAAGTGTGTTAATTTGTGGGGATCTAAATGACAGGACAGGATCTCTTCCTGACTACACCACAGATAATGGGAATAACTATATACAGGTGCTTCTCAATAAATTAGAATGTTGTGGAAAAGTTCATTTATTTCAGTAATTCAACTCAAATTTCATCTCAACAAATTAGAATATGGTGACATACCAATCAGCTAATCAACTCAAAACACCTGCAAAGGTTTCCTGAGCCTAGGGATGGCTGACGCGAAACAGACGTTCCGAAGCTTTGCGAGATCCCAAAGCACAGATGTTTCGAAACACTGATCCGAAGCATGATTCAAAACGCCCATGTCACGTGACTACGGCTAATGAAGCCTCAAAGTGTTTCACAAGTGTTTCGACAGGTGGCATGTGTTTGATTGACACGGTCGGGTACAGACCACACAATCGCACATCTGTGTAAAAGTGAAGTCAACGCATCTTGATATCGTGGGTTTTTGTGAGAGGAGTTTGATTATGAGATAGCAGATATTTGGTGATATAGTGACATTTATAGTGCGATTTGTTTAGTTATATTTAGGCTTACATTTAAATCTACACATTGACTGATATAGTGACACATTAATAGATGCATAGATAGAAATATATATAGACAGATAGATTAATAGATAGATACATATATAGATACATAGATAGATTAATATAGATAGATACATAGATAGATAGATTAAAATAGATAGATCAATAAAAATGGAGGCTCCTCCAGAAGAAATGCAGTACATCTGTAGTGTGGGAGCATTTCCATTTTTTAAACCCCAAATAAAGTGAGATGTATGTATTGTGATCGGCAGCTAGCCTACTGCAACAATACATCATCCATGATGCGCCATTTGAGGAGCACTCATCCTGCCATTTTGCAGGGTGCAGACGATGGTAGCATTCCCCCTGTACCTAGGCCTGCTACTGACACTGCTGGCCCAGCTAACAAATTTATGTTCTGAGAACGTTTTTCTAACGTTCTGTTTTGGTTGTATGAACGTATAAACCTTTTTGGTCAGTGAGGGGAAAATAAGGTAGTCCAGGAATATTTTTATTTATTTATTGTGGTGTAAATAGAATTTATTCTGAAACAACATTCTCATTAGTGACTTTTATTTTGACGGTGCTAACATTCTCCCTCTTGTTCACTGTTGTCATTAACAGTTCTGTCTAATACTGACAAACGTCTCTTTAATAATCATATAGAGTGGTTAAACGAAAGAATGATTCCCTTTATATTATTAGTAATAGAAAGGCTAACATTAAAATACTTCCTTGTTTGCCGTCAGCATT
Source organism: Cyprinus carpio (assembly GCF_018340385.1). Lineage (NCBI taxonomy): Eukaryota > Metazoa > Chordata > Actinopteri > Cypriniformes > Cyprinidae > Cyprinus > Cyprinus carpio. The sequence continues at coordinate 35,206,955 of NC_056574.1, forward strand.
CACAAACCATGCAAACTTAGTAGAATCTAGTTAAGATCTTGTAATTTATAAAGCCCCTTTCACACTGCACGTTGGACCCGGTGTTCTGTCGATTTGTCCTACGCTGTCAGATTTTCCTACCTCCCACTAAAACAGTGGGTAGTACAATTCAACAACGAAAAATGCTACTGTAAAGTTATGGCTAATAAACTACAACAACCAGCACAACCCCTAAACCTACCCTTACAGTACTGCAAATACAGTAATTATGTGTTATATTCGCGGTTGTAACTAGAAGGGATACAGCTACAGGAAACCAACAATAAATATTCTTTTCTACCAATTAGATTGTGTTTTTATTAGAGTCTACACCTACCACAACCCTAAACCTACCCTTACAGTAATGCAGATACATTAAATAACGTTGTTTAGCATGAGAAAAAGGACGCAATATTGATGCGCGCATGCGCAGTAAAACCCGGGTAGGAAAATCTGACGGATAGGATAAAATGTCAGGACACGGGAAAATTGCGGGTCGCCTTCTGTGTGTAAGCAAACACGATGTTGGGGACCTAGAAACATTGCGGGGTTCAGTCTTGGAACGAGCACTGTCTGAACAAAAGCCAGAATCAATGGAGTAAAAGGTGTGTAGTACTGATGACACATGTTATTGATATTGATCAAATTGATACAGTGAATAATTGTATATTACAAATTATTCAGAATTTGGAATGCATTTTAAAAATACTATTCCCACAACTGGTCAAAATGCTGTTTAAAAGACATGTGAGCTCTGATGTTAACAAGCACGCATGAGAAGCACATGAGGAACATGCGAGAGACGCGCTGAATGAAAGCACATTCACTCTCTGACAGTATATGGCGATAAACTGCAGAAAATGCTGCCTGGAAACCCCATAAAGCAGCTGCACTACTTTCTAAAACATATTAAAATAATTGTAAATAACCATTCAGATCAAATACTTAAATATTTAGAATTAATGTTTATTTTCAAACTTTTTTTTTTCATTTTAATCTGGACTTTCAACATGCCCTAGATATTGTTTGAAAGGGTTTTGTTTATTTATTGTTAATTCACTTTAAATAAGGGTTTCATTAGTTAATTCATTAGTTAACAAACTGCCAATGAAAAACATTAATTAATCTTAGGTATTCCAATATTTAATAACACCTTAAAATCTAAAGTTGCAGCTGTGTTATTTAATGAGCTAACATGAACTTAACTTTATATATTTTTCTGTATTGCTTTATTGTACTTAAATTAAGTCATTTTTGTTATAAGAAAAAAGTTATTTAACCTGTTATACTGTATTATGCCCCCTCCCCCTTTAATACTTAATTTAAATACCGTGATAATACCGCATACCGTGACAAAAGCATGAGCAATTAATCGAAACAGGAAAATTTAATACTGGCATAACCCTATTCTTGAATGTTACTCACTCTTGAATCACGGTGAGGAGCGTATTTCAGGGTTTCTGCGATGTAGTCTTCGAACACCTTCATTGGTACATTCGGGTGCATCTTTTGACAAGCTTCTAAAAAGAAGTTTACAACATCTTGGTTAAGTACTTCATTAAAAATATTTTGAAAAACCAATATGTGGACAGCTGCATGATTGATCATTAATCAGACAACCACACAAACTCATTTCTAAATGACAACGATTCTCCCGTGTCTATTAAAACTTTGACAAAGTCTTACCAGGTCATTCAAATCTGTGTTCGCACTGCTGCTGACACACAGAGAGCAGTTCCCATGTTTGGTTATAGGGTTAGTTCAGCCAACAATGAAAATGATGTCATTAATGACTCACCCTGTTGACGTACGACACTGCTGACGTGTTTTCTTTGTTATTGGGCGCACCAGAAAACACTTCAGCAGCATCCTACATCAACAGTCACAGCAGTCGCACTCACAACAGACGCTAAAGAGAAGACAATGCTGAAAAAAGTCATAGTTTTTGTTGAAATTTTTGGACCAAAATGTATATTCGATGGTTCAACAAATTCTAACGGACCCTCTGATGTCACATGGACTACTTTGAAGATGTTTTTATTACCTTTCTGGACATGGACAGTAGACCGTACACACAGTTTCAATGGAGGGACTGAAAGCTCTTGGACTAAATCTAAAATATCTTAAACTGTGTTCCGAAGATGAATCCACATATAAAAATGATTTCTAAAGAATCATATGACTCTGAAGACTGAAGTTACGACACTGAAAATTCAGCTATGATCACAGGAATAAATTACATCTTAACAGATACTCACATAGAAAACAGTTATTTTAAATAGTAAACATGTTTCTCAATATTAGTTTTTTTTCTGTATTTTGTAAAAAATAAATGCAAGCTTGGTGAGCAGAAGAGAATTCTTAAAAAAAATTGAGAATCGTGATCTCTATTTGAGACAAAAAAAATATTCTCAATTTATCCAGAATCGTGCAGGTCTACAGTATATGGACTAGGGCTGGGCGATATATCAAATATTAGTGATAATTTCTGAATAATTCTGACTACAATGTAAAATTTGTGAATGAAATGTAGTATTTGATTTGTCAAGAAAGACAGATTTGTATCTGTGTTTGTTTTGCATCTCTTTCTATTAGCAACGTGCGTTTAAACACTTCAAAATACCAATGTAACCCTCTAACCCAGTGGTTCTCAACCTTTTTTTTCACCGGGCTGCACTATGGTCCAAGTGCAATTCTTGCGGGCCGTACGCATATCAATTACATATTACGTCACCAATATAAACCAACCTGATTTATAATATTATAGCCTAAATATTATGATATCTAATCAATTAAGATAAGGCAACTTTTTTTTTGACTGCATTTCACACCCAGCAGTAATTCAGCAAAAATATTAATTGTTATGCTGCGTTCACACCAAACGCGAATAGAGCGTCAAATTAACGTCTACCACGTCTAGTTTGCCGCTTGAACATTTTGAATGCATTCGCTCGTCTAGAGTGAAATAGACGCGCGTAAAAAGCAAGAGTTTAAGCGAAATTGACGCGCGTCCAAGGCGAAATCCGCTTCTTGTGGGAGGGGCAAGTGCTAGGCGGTTGTCTGTTTGCAAGATGGCTGATGTTGATCGAGCATTCGGGGCTTTTCCACTTTTTCCTACACACGTCCTCTGAATAAACACATTATCTTGTTAGCGAAAAGTAGCTGTAGGCTATATTAGGGGGAAAATAGTTGTAAAAAATGGCGTAAAGGCAGTGGGTCGATAAACGTGTACGTGACTCAAAAGTTAAATGTGTATTTACAACACACTCTTCCAAGCGAGGTCCTTTTTATTCTGGAGGTCTCGCGGCGCGAATGTGGCATTTAGCGCAGCAGACGCGAATTCGCGTCAAATGCGTAAATACACAAAAGCACCATTCCCGCCAGACGCTCAATTTGTGCGAACTAGACGCACGAATGAGGTGAATTCGCATCTACCGCGCCGCGCTAAACGCCTCATTTGCGCTGCGAGACCTCCAGACACACGTAAACCCGTCTTTACATTGACTTAACATTGAAATCATTCACGCCAGACGCTCTATTCACGTTTGGTGTGAACGCAGCATTAAATGCGCGTCGAATGTTCAACGCGCGCGCCCATCAAACACATTACACAGCGTTTACATAGTACATAAAATTATAAACTTGTCCTGACACTTGATAACATATTGTTTAAGTTGATGGTAGGCCTAAATAGAATTAGAATATAGGATCTATATAATATAATATAACATAATATAATAATAGCTTTAAAAATGGTAAACATAGTGTAAAAACAAAATGCATTGCTGCACTGCAAAAACACATTGATTAAAAGTTATTTGAGGCATGAATATAATGTAACACACACACGCAACATATGTATTTTTAAAATATATTTTCAAAATATATTTCATTATATTTAACAGTGCTTCACATATATGTGAATATATTACCTTTCCGTATGGGTAATAGGCGGGTTACTAATATTAAAATGTTCTCACTGCAGAGAGATCTTCTCTTAACAGGACATTTAACAGTAAACTGCAGTGTACTTTCAGCAAAATAACAGTGACTATACTGTTAGTGTGATGGCTCGTAAAAGAGGAGGAGGCAAATGCAGGCAATCAGAAGAAGTTTATTGATAATAGAGTCCAGTATGTAGGCAATGGTGAGAGAAGGTCTACGGTGGCGTGAGAAGTGCTGATGGTGAAGTCGGTGGTGAATGTGAAGGCGGTCGATGGATGAAACCAGGAACAGACCGGAACACTCACACGAAGACGACAACACGAACACAATCCAGAACACGAACACAATCCAGAACACGAACACGGGAGACGGTAATCCAACTGGGAAGCTGAGACATGAATGAGGATCTGACAACAGACAGAGAGATGAGTGAGTTTATGTAGCTGAGTGGAGATGAGGATCAGCTGGAGCGAGACAATCAACACACAGGTGACAACAATCAACCAAACGAGCCCATGGAGACTACGTGAGTACAAAAACAAACACAAAACTTTACACCGATTAAAAAATATAATTAATAAAACTAAAACTAGTTATTTCTAGAAACTGTTAATGTGCTGACTGATCAGCTTTTTGCCTCAGGAGTGAGTTCGCCTCTTGCAACTTATCTCACAATTTCATAATTTCATAGCGCGCGTGCAGAAATTATTAATAACCATATAAACAGATTGAAACTGAATTGCTCATAAAACGAAGTTTGAAATGCCCGCATCCTCCACCAAAACATGTAACCACACTGGGGTAGTACATTAACGTTAGCTCAAATTATATATAGGGAATTTTAATAATTAATCAAGAATATGATTAATATATATATCTCATGACAGTTACATTAAAATTATTGAAGATGAAAAATAGGTCAATTGTATATATCAATAACTCATTACAAAGCACTGTAATTTACTCATTATGTCAATATTCCATTCTTCATATCAATTACATGATATCTTTTACTGGGAATTAATGCAAATCAAACAGTGGTTTGTCCAGCAAACGGCCGTAAGATTAACTTATCAACTTTCAATAAAGTTATCACTTCTTATAATTCCAGGAAAAATAGTTTCTGGTCATGAAACCATTCTCCTGTCCTTATAAAATTTAGGTTACTGAAAAATAACAAATAAGCTTTGTAGCTAAGATCAAACATTTCATTGACTTTGTGATGTGAGCATGTCACGGTGTCTGTTCTGTGTCTCCCTGGGTGGCCACTAGAGGTCTCACTTCCCCTTATTGTCACCTTCGTCAGAACTACATTTCCCACTAGACTTATCTGTTCATCACTGTTTATTGTGTTCAGCTGTCACCACTTACCTTGTTTGCACCTGTCTATAAATACCCTGGTTGTTTCTGTCATTATTACGGAGTCCTTGTTGAATGTCACCCTGGTTTGTCGTGGTTCTTGGATGTTGTTTATGTTTCTTGTTTCTGGACTGCTTACCTGGATTGTGACCTTTGCCTGGCTGATAATGAGACTTGGATTATCCTAATAAAACATACTGCAATTGGATCTACCTGTTTGTGTGCGTGTCGTGACAGAAGGACTCCGTCATGCCTAGATCCAGCGGTGTGGGATTTCGAATCCGTTCCCCAGCCACCATGTAGGAACGGAGGGGGAGACTCCGGAACTTAACCACCCTTCGTCAAAGGGGGGGAGTGAGGTGGGTGGCCTGGCGCAATTGTTTTGGACCATGGCGGTCGGGTTGGGTTATAATGATGCAGCACTGAAGGACTTTTTTAACAATTGTCTGGATGACCCTTTGCCTCAATGGGAGATGAAGGGGCTGGAGATCCTAGACTTTTGGGGGTTTACCCGTTACCTGTGCCATTGTGCTCAGTGGGATACATCAACCACACTTGAGTCTCCAGACAAGATGGCCGCCAGCCCAGCGCCACAGCACGAGATCCACACCACACCAGCGCCACAACACAAGATCCACACCACACCATCGCCACAGCACAAGATGGCCGCCAGCCCAGCGCCACAGCACAAGATGGCCGCCAGCCCTGCGCCACAGCCCAGGATGGCTGCGGAGACAGTATTAAGCTACTTTTCCAGGATGTGCCAGATCCCAGAGTGTCCCAGGAGTGTTTACATCACAGCCGCTGAGCCAGCGCCAATGCCCAAGATGGCCACCAGTTCAGCACCACAGCACAAGATGGCCGCCAGCCCAGCACCACAGCACAAGATGGCCGCCAGCCCAGCGCCACAGCACAAGATGGCCGCCAGCCCAGCACCACAGCACGAGATGACCGCCAGCCCAGCACCACTGCACAGGATGGTCGAATCTACACCTGTGTTGGCAGACAAGATGGTTGACTCATCGCCTGAGTCTTCCGTCAAGGAGCCACCGACACGCCATCATAGAGGCCGCAGGAGGAGGAGGACAGGCGTCAGCCGTTCCTCAAAGCCCGGAGGACGTTCCCGAGCAGGCCGCTGCCGTCCAGGAGGACGTTCCCGAGCAGGCCGCTGCCGTCCAGGAGGACGTTCCCGAGCAGGCCGCTGCCGTCCAGGAGGACGTTCCCGAGCAGGCCGCTGCCGTCCAGGAGGACGTTCCCGAGCAGGCCGCTGCCGTCCAGGAGGACGTTCCCGAGCAGGCCGCTGCCGTCCAGGAGGACGTTCCCGAGCAGGCCGCTGCCGTCCAGGAGGAGGTTCCAGAAGCGGTGCCTGATGCCGAAGCGGTGCCCGATGTGGTTCTGGAGGTAGAGGCGGTGCCCGATGTGGTTCTGGAGGTCGAGACCGTTCCACAGGCGGTTCTGGAGGTCGAGGCGGGGCCCGATGCCGTTCTGGAGGTCGAGGCGGGGCCCGATGCCGTTCTGGAGGTCGAGGCGGGGCCCGATGCCGTTCTGGAGGTCGAGGCGGGGCCCGATGCCGTTCTGGAGGTCGAGGCGGGGCCCGATGCCGTTCTGGAGGTCGAGGCGGTGCCCGATGCCGTTCTGGAGGTCGAGGCGGGGCCCGATGTTGTTCCGGAGGTCGAGGCGGGGCCCGATGCCGTTCCCGATGCCGAGGCGGTGCCAGATGCCGTTCCGGAGGTCGAGGCGGTGCCCGATGTTGTTCTGGAGGTCGAGGCGGTGCCCGATGCCGTTCCCGATGCCGAGGCGGTGCCAGATGCCGTTCCGGAGGTCGAGGCGGTGCCCGATGCGGTTCCGGAGGTTGGGGCGGTGTCCGAGATGGTTCCGGAGGCCGAGGCGGTGGCCGATGTTGTTCCAGAGACCGAGGCGGTGCCCGAGATGGTTCCGGAGGCCGGGGCGGTGCACGAGATGGTTCCGGAGGCCGAGGCGGTGTCCGAGATGGTTCCGATGCAGAGGTCGTTCCCGAGGCGGTGTCCTTGTCCAAGGCCGTTCTCGAGGCCGTTCCCGAGGCGGTGCCCGAGGCCGAGGCCATTCCCGACCCAGTGCCCGATGCCGAGGCCGAGCCCGTTCCCGAGGCCGTTCCCGAGGCCGTTCCCGAGGCAGTTCCTGAGGCCGTTCCCGAGGCGGTGCCCGATGCCGAGGGCGTTCCCGAGGCGGTGTCCTTGTCCGATGCCGTTCCTGAGGCCATTCCCGAGGCGGTGCCCGATGCTGTTCCGGAGGCCGATGCGGGGCCCGAGATGGTTCCGGAGGCGATACCCGTGTCCAAGGCCGTTCCCGAGGCGGTGCCCTTGTCTGAGGCCGTTCCCGATGCCGTTCCCAATGCCGTGACCTGGCCATCGCCACAGCCTGCTCCTTACTGGCTCCCCGATTGGCAGGTTCCATTCGGGCCACTCAAATGGCGAATTCCTCCCTGGCCGTCTGCACAACGAGAATGGACTGATCCACCGTGGCCACCTGAACTGCCTGGTCCCTCGTGGTCCCCTGAACTTTCGGGTCCACCGTGGCCACCTGAACTGCCTGGTCCCTCGTGGTCCCCTGAACTTTCGGGTCCACCATGGCCCCCTGATCTGACCAAGCCACCTGGGCTACAAGGGGAGCCATCGCTGCCGGTCCCAGTTCCCCAACACGGGCCTGGCCCGCCATCCCTCCCCCTGTTCTGCCTCCACCAGTCCACCTCCCTCCTGGTCTCTTTGTTTTGTTTATTTTGTTCTGAGGAGCATCTGGAAGCTGCTCCTTAGAGGGGGGGTAGTGTCACGGTGTCTGTTCTGTGTCTCCCTGGGTGGCCAATAGAGGTCTCAATTCCCCTTATTGTCACCTTCGTCAGAACTACATTTCCCACTAGCCTTATCTGTTCATCACTGTTTATTGTGTTCAGCTGTCACCACTTACCTTGTTTGCACCTGTCTATAAATACCCTGGTTGTTTCTGTCATTATTACGGAGTCCTTGTTGAATGTCACCCTGGTTTGTCGTGGTTCTTGGATGTTGTTTGTTTCTTGTTTCTGGACTGCTTACCTGGATTGTGACCTTTGCCTGGCTGATAATGAGACTTGGATTATCCTAATAAAACATACTGCAATTGGATCTACCTGTTTGTGTGCGTGTCGTGACAGAGCATCTTAGACAGAAGCAATCATGAATATATATTGGATTTTAATAATTGAGTGAATCGTAGTTTGATGTATTATTAGTTCAGAGTAAATATGCGTATAACAATACAAACAGTAAAAACAAATACAAGACAAAAACGGATAACAAATGAGAGAGAGAGGGAGTGAAAGGTTGAGCGAGAGAAGGTGATAGAGAAATAGGCGAGATCACAGAATGATCGCCCAGTGTGGCAAAATCACATACAGTAACCTTTTGAAAGACAACAAGGAATCAGATCACCTTGAAAAAGAGAATAGACAACCTTAAGCAGCGTTTCAATCTCTATAGAAAATAATACTTGCATGTGGGTCTCTTTGTGCCTGCTAAAGACGAGCGTGCGTGTGTCGTTCTTTTAGAGTTGGGGGTGTTCTCTCATGTCTTCCGGGGCGAGCACACTCGCGTGAAGTTTCAAAGTTTCAACGAACGTGGAGTTACCAAAGAAATGATTCAGAGTTCGTCTCCCTCGTGTAGGGAGAGGCGAATATGAGAATAAAACTTAGTAAAGAAAAGAAAAGAAAAAACGGGGATGAGAGCTCCCTAAGGAGCCATCGAAACTTCGTTCTCTCAGACGAAGTGCTCGGAGACGAAGTGCAACGAGAACTTTCTGTGTCAGTCTCTTATGGAGCGACTGGGTTCACGCCTCTGTTCGCGTGAACAACCAATGAACCTCCACGATCTGAAGCGGGAAAAAGTTCCTTACCTGCATGAGTTCAGGGGCTAAAAGCTTTGGGTTTTAGCCAAGGAATGTGCATTGTTTTAGATTCAACGAGCCATGATTCATTAATTCAGAACCAATGAATGAATGAACTGCTCATAGGTTACAGTTTCCTCACAACACTTAGCCAATTTATTTTTTATTGTAGCATTTTCCCATTCCACGCTTCCCCCGGAAGCTGCATGGTAACTGCAATGCATTCTCATATCAATTCCCAAAAACTCACCCACTTGTTTTATTGCCTCATTGACAAAATGTGTTCCATAGTCTGAACTGATTTTTCGTGGGATTCCCCATCTCGGGACTATTTCAGTCAGCAGACACTTTGCTACTGCTGCTGCGTCCTGTTTGGACGTTGGGAAGACCTCTACCCATTTGGGCCACATGTCAACAAATACCAAACAATATTTCTTCCCTTCACATGGGGACAGTTCGATGAAGTCCATTTGTAGATATTCAAAAGGCCCTGTTGGGGCTGGCTGGGATACCTGAGACATTTTTATGCCTCTTGCTACATTGTGTGTTACAAATGACACATCTTTTACAAAAGTTTTTGGCAAAAATTGTGAACCACTTTATGGGATGACTTCAACCCTTTCCCTGTTGTTAGGGCTCTCAGAGGTTGCTCAAGAATCGCATAATTTGGAATAAAGGTTCGACAATAGGAACACATTCCCGAAAAATGAAAGCATTTGTTTCTTTGTGAGTGGTTTTGGTACATCTTTTATAGCTTTGAACCATTTTTCAGACAGTGTTTTGCTATTTGGTGTTATTACATGCCCCAGAAAAGTAATTTGCTGCTTCACAAACTGCAGTTTTGTCAGGCTGATTCTATGGCCCTCCTGAGCCAGATGCTTCAGGAGAGTCACAGTATCAGTTACATATTTAGACTCATCACGAGCACACAAGCAAAGATCATCCACATACTTTAACAAAGCTGTTCCGGCTGTCAGGGTCAAAGGTTCCAAACTTCTCCTAAAGGCTTCTTTGTATATCGTCGGAGAATCGCAGAAGCCCTGACCTAAACACGTAAAACTATAGCCTTTGCCCTCAAATTCGATGCAAACCAGAATTGGCTGTCTTTATCGACTGGTACGCTAAAAAATACATTAGCCAAATCTACCATTGAGAAGAATGTTGCATCTTGTGGTATCTGTGACAAAATCGTGTATGGATTTGGCACTGATGGAGCCCTTTGTCTGACAGCAGCATTCACAGCCTGTAAATCTTGCACAAAACGCCACTCTGTGGGTTGACCTTTGTCTCTTATCTTTTTTCACAGGAAAAATTGAAGTGCGCACTGGGGAATCATTGCATGGCACTATTATTCCCTTTTTAATAGTGACTCAAACACTGGTTTTATACCAAGAATTGCCTCTGGCTTTAGAGGATATTGATGCTGACATGGTCTGTAATCAGATTTTGGGGTGTTCACAACTGGTTCACATCCTTTAATCAATCCCACATCATATTTGTGTTTTGACCACTACTCTGATGGCACTTCTGCCAAAGCCGGATGTATGTCTGAAGCACAAATATTTGTCTTGCAATGATTTTCCCTTTCTTTTTGGTCAGTGGGTACCACAGTTCTCTCTACCCCAATTTCATGCTTGCACTCTGACATAAACGCTCCCAGATTCTCACTGTGTTTCACTGTGCCCTGATAGTTGTTTTTTTTTCAGTTGCTTATAAAAATATAAATGGCTAAAGTCTAATAACACTGTAATCAGCACAAACTGGGCTACAATAATATGTGAGCAGCATGTATGTACATGATTGTGTTTCTGAGAAAGCAACGTTTATGCGTGGTTAGTAAAAAACTAAAATTTTGAAGTCACAGAAATAAGGCAATAAAACACCAAGAGATCATTTGTTCACAAGATGTTTGAGAACAGATTTTGAAGCCTGAGTTTTTGCTTCAAAATGATGTGAAAATCATCTTGTTTACTCACTTACAGAAAACAATATATTGATTTACATTTTTTAAGACACTTTTTGTGTAGGAAAGGTATATGCGAGAAGGCGTCAACTATCATGCACACCTGAGAAGACAAAGGCCCGCATAATGAGCTGCATAATGAGCCTTTCAGCCAGGTGTGTTACAAGAAAGACTGAGGACAAAAGACATTTTTTTAAACTACATTATTAAAATTATTGTGATGGTCACTGATACTAGTACTAATTTATAGAAAAAAAAAGAACACAGTTACCACATAGCACACACATTATCAGTAATATTTACAGCTTACTTGATACATTTACACCTCAGAGGATCCCGGGTATAACACATTCAAAATACTTGCACCAGAATAGGTATTTATGAACAGAAACTTAGTTACGTTCATAAACACAAGCATGCTTTGTATGTAGGCCTATACAAATATATATATATATATATATATATATATATATATATATATATATGTATATATATATTTATATATATATGTATATATATAATATATATATATACGTATATATACACGTATATATATGTATATATATATATGTATATATATATATACACATATATATATATATGTGTATATATGTATATATATATATGTATATATATATATGTATATATATATGTATATATATATATATGTATATATGTGTATATATATATGTATATATATATGTATATATATATATGTGTATATATATATATATATGTATATATATATGTATATATGTATGTGTGTGTGTGTATAATACAGTTATAAACATATTTGCCTATATTTGTGAACAGAGAATAGCCAGTAAAGTTATATCTCAGTAAAGTTTTGTCTAACCATTCTTACTGATATTAGACTAGCAACTATATTTTTTTTTATATCGTATTGCTGTCTATGTTATATAACATAAAAAAACATCCTGGCATGGTGACACATACTAACTAGTAAAATGTGTACAGGTCATGTGAAAACTAATATAAATAGGATAATAAAAAAAGACTTATGTTTAGGATCTCTGCTTGATCAAGTTGCTGCATCAATAATCCAAAGGTTCTTGAGGTGAATTCTTTCTTAATTGTCACAGCAAGTCTTTTCTGGGGTGAATTCAGTCTCATTCCTCTCATCGCGAAGTGCAAAGTAAAATGTAAAAAAAACTTGATTCTTTGTTTGTTGTTAAGGGCCGTTTACCCAGCACGAGCTTCACGTGGATCATTATAATGGCAATAGCACACTCGGTGCGGGGGCGTGGTCGCATCAGATATAATGAAGGGAGACGTGAAAGACGTACATTGCGTTGGTTTCATATGGATTACTTTATCACAGAATATTTGTTTTTGGTAGCACTTACTTAGTTTAAAAGTAGACATGTCATGCTTTCTATAGATCTCTCATGTTTCTTCGTTGAGTATTCACTGAGTTACAGTTCATTTTAATGACGTGTTTATAAATGAAGATCACCGCAGACCGAGGCTGCAGACAGCGCTCCATTTGTTTTCTTTATTTTATAAATGCACAAAGTTTTGTTGTTATTATGTGTGGATACAAATAAAACTAGACCCTTTACAGATTTCATTGATGTATTGCTCTTATCTGTATGATCAAAACTGAAAGTGTAATTTAACCCCTTAGCCGTCAAGTATCGTCGACGGCACCAGATTATTATTGTTTCACTTTCACAGCACGTTAAACATCACTGTCTTACTTGATCTGGAGAAACTGTGCATGAGTTGAAAGTTTAAAGACTCTAGCTTTAATATTTGACCACTGTTTTGATAAAACATTGTTGCAGTGACAGTTATTTATTCATTTGTGTCAGGAGTGCAAAATAATAAATCCGTATTATATCAAATTTTGAATAGAAATTCACCACGCATTCATATTCAGTCACCTCCGCAGCGGTCTATTTGTGTTCACATAGACTCACTGAACAGCGTCAATAAGGGATTATAGTCCAAAGATGCATATCTGCAGAGATATTGATATATTTACTGATGTTTACTTCATATTTCTTCTGACAGAATCATCATTTCTATTCATTTTCCACTGATTTACGCGATCTGATGATAAACAGCCTCTCCCAGCGCTGTGTGTGTGTGTGCAGCACTCTGTGCGCGCGCTGTGACTCAGACAATCTCTGATTCGTCCTTCGGCTTGTCAATCTTTAGTGTCATAACAGGACAACGTCACATCGTGTCACATGCTTCCTGTACACTTCCGCATTCATATCTGCCCATGACAACACTGATATACCTCTGTACACATGAAATATCCGAATAATAAACCTGCAATTATGATAGTAAAGCTTGGTATGAGATTTTCTTGAGATCTGGGGCATTTTTATAAAAAAATTCTAAAATGTACATGCTAACTTGTGCAGCGATGTAAAAGGCTATAAATAGCATATTTTTACAACAGTAAACGACCAAATTCCACAAGAGATCGCAAAAGGAATTTATTACAAACACTCATTGGTGGTTTAAAGTGAGTTTTGAGTAAAAGTGTACTAATAATTTTATAAATTGTCTGATGTAGCTTGATGCTAATGTTAGCTCTAATGCTGCTAGATAACAGGTGCATTTCTTCTTCATAATGCATTTTTTCATAATTCACGTAAGGTCGTAAGAAAATGTTTTGTTGTATTTTTATAGTAAGGCTTTTAATAAAAGTGGGGAAAATGCATACTGGAACTGAAGCTTTGTGTCTTTGTAAACCTTGAAATACCACAACAAAGGCTAATAAATGTAAGGGAAACAGTTCAATTTAGCTCAAAGGGAATCATTTAAGATTTTAAAGGTAATTTGAACAGAATCACTGTTTCACAGCTGATCACTGAAACGGCCAGCGATTCATTGAACGAGCCGTTTAACATCAAATCTGCACTGGATATTAATATCCAAAGTATAGTGAAAACACTATTAATTAGCACAGTAACAAGATCGGCAGTTTAAGACATTAACTTGTAAGCACAAAAAACACAAGATACTTCTCTTTTCAATATGAATGAGCCTTTATTAGATAAATCTAAGACATATAAACTAATCTAACACATAGGCACACGCACTCACACATTCACACAAGTTGCAGTAAGATAGAAAGTTAGGAAAGAATGGGTTTAAGAATGAAAATGTGAAATCCCAAGTCTACAGCAATATGTGAAACTGCATAGACTTGAACAACCATCAATCACTTAACCCTCTGGAGTCTAAGGGTATTTTTGGGGCCTGGAGAAGTTTTGTCATGCCCTGACATTTGTGCTTTTTTCAGTTTCTTATAAATATCTAAATGGCTAAAGTCTAATCTCACTGTAATCAGCACAAACTAGGCTATAATAATATGTGAGCAGCATGTATGTACATGATTGTGTTTTTGAGAAAAAAAATGTTATGCGTGGTTAGTGAAAAACTAAAAATGTTAAATCACTTGAAAAAGGCAATAAAACACATACAGAAAATTGGTTCCCAGATATTTTGAGAACTGGAGCTTGTAGCCTAGAATTTTTTTTTTCTAAATGATGTGAAAATCATCTTGTTTACTCACTTACATAAAACAATATATTGATTTAAATTTTCTAAGACACTTTTTGTTGGTAAAAGTCATATGCGAGTAGGCGTCAACTATCATTAATTCACACCTGAGAAGACAAAGGCCTGCATAATGAGCTGCATAATGAGCCATTCAGTCAGCTGTGTCACTGAGAGGGATGAGTTACAAGAAAGAATGTGAGGACAAAATAAATCTATTTAATTTTATGTTTGTAGTTTATTTAGAATATATTTAATTATCCAAACAACATAATTTAATATTCACTTGTGAGTGCAGTTAAACAGTTTATTAGGAAAAATCAAAGCTGACTTTCAAACTGAATTTTTTGCATCATTACTCCAGTCACACAATCCTTCAGAAATCCTTTTAACAATCTTATTTTCTACAAAAAAAAAACATTTATTGTTATTATTATCATCATTATTATTATTTTTATTATTATTATTAATGTTGAAAAGAGCTGAGAATTTTTTTTTTTTAGGTTTTTTTAGGGGGGATAAATTGAAAGAACAGCAATGATTGTTACATTTGTTACAGTTACATTTATTGGTACATTTACATTATTTACATCAAGCTTTTGAATGGTATAGTAGTGTACATTGTTATTGAAACTTCATAATATTTCACTTGATTATACATTTAGTCATGAATTATAGTTTGGAAAAAAGTCTTTGGAAAAAGTCTAACTAGTAAAATGTTTACATGTTATGTGAAAACTAGTACAAGTATATAAATCAATAAAAAGAGACTTACTCATGTTTATGATCTCTGCTGAATAAAGTGCTTCATTCTTTTTTTTCTGAGGAAATCCAAATCTCAAATCCTCAACCACATCACATCTCTTTGGGGTGAATTATGTCTTATTCCTCTCATTGTGAAGCAAACAGTAAAATAAAAAAAAACTTGAAGAACAATCTCGCTGCGTTGTCTTCTGTTGTGTGGGCGTATTCAAAAGCCGCGCTTCAGTGAAACATTTGAATCTCAAAAGCGCGCTCGGCGCGGGGGCGTGGTCACATTATAAGATAATGAAGGGAGACGTGAAAAACGGACATCGCGTTGTTTTCATATGGATTACTTTATCACAGAATATTTGTTTTCAGCAGCACTTGTTTAGTTTAAAAGTAGACATGTCAGGCTTTCTATAGTTATCTCTCTCATGTCTCTGTGTTGAGTATTCACTGAGTTACAGTTCATTTTAATGACGCATTTGTATCTGAAGATCAGCGCAGACAAAGGCTGCAGACAGCACTCCTTGTTTGTTATCTTTATTTTATAAGTGCACAAAGTTTTGTTGTTATTGTGTCTGTATACAAAAAAAAGTAGACCCTTTACAGATTCGATTGATGTATTGCACTTATCTGTACGATCAAAACTGAAAGTGTAATTTAAGTTCTTTTCGGGGTTATCAGGAGAAAATACCCCAAAACGCGTATACGCGTTAATCGACTCCAGAGGGTTAATTAACCCTCGCATTGAGTTCTTCAATGAGGTTAAAATTATATTAGATACACCAGTACAGATCAGAGTCTGGAGGTACGTTACTTGCGTTGTCTGTGTAAAGGGGGTTCCCTTTGTTGTCATTGAAAACGGGGTTTCCCGAGGTTGCTGATTGGCTGGAAGTTCAGTAGTCGTTGAAGTGACGTCTTGGGAAGCCCATGGTTGGGCGTAGGCTGACAATGCGGAGTTGTGGGCTGGTTGAAGTTTCAGACGGGCACGCGAGGTCAGACTCGGAGACACAGCATTACAAAACTTAACTCAGAACACGAAACCCTCAAACGGAAAAGAAAAGAAACTAAAGTAAAATAATAGAAGTAAAGTTTGACACGACTAGGTGGTGTTTCTTCTCATCGTGGTTAAGTAGCAGCAGGCGTGCAGGCCGAAGCATGCTGGAACAGCGCTCAAAGAACACTAAAAGTGATTACTAAAAGCATGACTAAAAGCTAAAACTACAAGCAAAAGCTAAAAGCAAAATTTGGTGGTGCGTATTTAAACTGGCCTTTTGGCCACATCTCAAATGTTGTCTTGGCCAATTAGATATTGTCTTTGCTCAGGGTGTTGTGAGGTTTGTTCTATCCATTCATAAATCATATGTTATCTTATCGATCACATGGTCCGAATTTTCCCGCTCTTGCAGAGTATAATTTTGGACATGATTCCTATGATAAGAATATGATATATTTGAAAAATAACTGATGGTCAGAAACATTACAAGCAAGAAGATTCGAACACGCACATACTAAACATGAATATGAATACTTAAGCTATTCAATAGTTATTAAAAAGACATGCACAGTAAGTGATTAAAAACATGATAGTCAAATGTGTGGGTTTCATAACTGATAGGTAGTTAAGCAATGGACTGATATTCCTTTAGAAGTCTTTTTGTGTTCATCTGTACAAGACAGTTTCTATGTTTTCTTTGACATAAGGATGTTCTTAAAAGGTCTCCTTAGGAATTTCAGTCTGGTTCTGCTAGGTGGGGGAAGTCAATCCAACGATCTTGTTTATTCTCATGGGTTTACATGTGATGGTCAGGCTGTGCATCTCTTTGACCATCAATCTTGATTACGTGCCCTAAATTTGACAGTCTTTTCTCTGAATTGAAATTGTCAATAATTTTTCTAATGGTGTTAATGTTGAAAGCTGTTCTCTGAAAGAGTTGGTTGGTTATCTTGCTTCAGACTGTGGAGCTTGGAGTTGATTTACAACATCCTGTTGCCTTTCTGAGGAAATCGGCTCCTCATGTTTCAACCATGGTCCTGATCGAATCTTTAATTTGTCTGGTTCTGGTCTGATACGCTACATAAAGGCAGAATAAAAACAAAAGAATAATGTGTCATACCTGGCGGAGGTGTGAAAGGCTCATTTCGTGAGAACAATAGAATCATGAATGGAGGATCGTTCAGAGCCAAACATAATGACAGAGCACATATGAGAGCTTTACATGTGAGATTACAGGAGATGACAGGGGCCATAAATCAATCTGATTAGACTTCTCTAAAAACACACATGACATGGCCTTAGAAAATATTTCATAAAATTCACAGTTTTACAGTTTATATTATGAAATTTCAAATAAAGCATTGGCAGATTTGTGGCTTTAGCTACACTGTTTCTAAACTCATATCCTACATCAACAATTTTTTAAATACATTTAAAAAATGTTTTTCATATTTTTATTTTTGTTTTTATGTTTGAGTTTATATATCTCTATTATCATAACAGTCTGAGTAATTCTGATTCCTGAACAGTAAACTTTGAAGTGTCAGCTTTGTGAACATATGTTGATTTTGTATCTAATCAGAAAGAATCATGAGCAGAAACCTTTTTATTTTGGGTATGTCATTTCTGTCTCTATGCTGAAAATGGGGGGTGACTGGTAAGGGGTTAAGTTCTTTTTGGTGTTATCAGGAGAAAATGCCTCAAAATGCATATTTGTGTTAGTCGCCCCCAGTTGTTTTGTCAGACAAACTGAACACATTTTCTGTCCAAAACATTTTCTCAAAACTCAAAGTATCTCCTTTTTCTCCCTCCAACCAGTCATTCTCATACTGGTCACCTCATTCCACTATGACATGTGACGTGCAATGCAATTTGTCAGGCAACATAATTTCTCTGTCAAATGGTTTGGTTAGACTTTTAGTCAGTTCACACATCATTTCAGCCCAATCATAATTTGATGTGCCATTCATATGCCCACTTTGGCTCTGCTTGCAGACAGCAAAATTGCTCTCTTTCTCTGTCACATGGACACCCCAGGAGTCTGCAACCAGTGTCAAATTTAGTTTGCACAATAAATCTCTCCCCATTAATGGCACTGGGCATGCTGGAGTGTAAAGGAAAGCATGTTTCAGCACCTCACCCCCCTCTGTTTCACAATTTAGGGGCACTGTGAATCTTTCAAATTATGTGCCCTGATGCAGAAATTGACTCATTTGTTTCGCCTGTTAATTGTAGTTGGCATGGCAAGTCACATGGTCGTATAGCTGATCTTGAACCCACAGAATCAGCTAAAACCTCAATCAACATCCCCTCTACTAGCATAGGATATTTAGCCATTTTCATAAAGGCTTTGCTTTTATACATTATCGTACATTTATCAGAATTTTCATTAACAAAATCAGACATACACAAAGGAAAGCAAGCTTTTTTTTCATTGCAGAGAACAGAATGTAAATCATGTATCATGTGTATGTGTGTGTATGTGGTTAGAAAGTTTTCACTTCCCTGACTTGTGGCTGTTGGCTGCTCACCCTGGACCACTCCTCTCTGCTCTCCATCTTCCTCGCTTCAGTCTGCTTCTTGATTCTGCTGGTCCTCCAGGCAATCCTTTGCCCAATGACCGTCATTTTTGCACAGTCTGCATCTGGTACACTTGTAGGTTGCATGTTCATTAGTCTCGCAGATCCAACAACCCCATCTCTCAGAATTTCTTTCAGTCTCATTCGGATATCTTCCTCCTCATCTTTTTCCTTTTCCCCCTTTCGCTTGCTGGTTTTGCTGTGCAGAATAGCCCCCCTGCTTCGATGCGGCTTGCACCGAGGCCAACTGCCACTCTTTGTCGGTCTTGGCTTTAACTCATTCCTTTTTCGCCATCTGCATTTCCTCTGCATGCAAAGCGTGTGCTAAAACAGCAGATAATGGTCCACTTTTCCATTCAATGTAGCTGGTCTTGACCACTTGCGTGATTTCAGGTCTCAGTCCATTCAAAAACCAGCTCCGCAGATGACACTCCCATGTGTCAGGTTGATTTCCTCATTCATCTGGTTCATCCAACCACTGTGTTTGTTAAAAATCAGATACAGGCGGTTGTAGTAGTCCTGAACAGACTCATCTCTGCTCTGGCAGCAGTTACCAATCTTTGCTGTGTCCACATGCGCTGGAAATGCTATTTTTATAGCTCCAGCCAGCTCTTCAATGGCTGTGCGATAGTCTGCATTATCTCTGTGTTCCCATTCACAGTGTTCTCTCCGACAGTCTTCTTTCTGCAGCTTTCCACTCACTTTATGCCACTTTATAGCCCCCAGTTTCACTGCCAGCAGCCTTCTCAGTTTGTGCACGGTGGGGCTGAATTCTTAGCAGAAGGTGACTAGTTCTGCTGAAAATTTATCACCTGCTTCATCAGGGCTCGGCAAGGGAGCCATCGCTTCTTTCATATCAGTCACAGTCCATAGTCTAAAGCAGGGTTTTTCCTGGGTCAAAATTGGTCTTCGGTGGTGGCTGACCGACATGGTTATCCACACACAGCAAAGAGTACCCACATGATCCGCAAGCCCAATATTGACAATAAATGTTAAATTTAAAATAAATACAAAGAAACAGTTTGTGATTTTTTTTCTTATCCTATTTATTCATGAAAAAAACATTCACTGTCACTCTAGATAGTAAAAGAAAGCGATTACAACTTATTTTACATGCAAACATCATCGATACCAAAGTATATTTGAAATTGTCAAAGGTATCACAATTTATCTATTTACAAATTATGCAATTATCAGACACAGATATTACCTGTCACTCTCAGTGTCATCCTTTCTTGCCCTCTTTGCAAAAAAAAGCTGTGATTTTTTTTTTCCACGGCTGGCTTTCATAGTTTTGAAAGATAAAATCCTTTTTTGATAGACCTGATAATTATTTTAGTATAATCATATCAATTAAAAAGTAGCATTAAAAACGTAGCGTTAAAAGGTGTAATAGTTAAATTTTTTACCATATAAAATTTAATAAAATTAGCAGCTAGCTAGCAACAGCTTGCTTTGTGCTTTGATCTAGTTTCATCTCACTCCAGTTTAACTTTAAACTAAATGATTTTATAGGTAATTTACTACACATTGTCATAGGCCTATACATACTGTGGATTATTAAGGCTAAATTTTACTAAACACTCTTGCTAAATGGGGTAAGCACACTTACTTTCTCATTTCAGATGTGTATGTTCTTCTAAGAAGTAATGACTTGTTATACAACGATTCAGACACTGACGGGCAGACCAATTGCTTTAACCATTCATTATAATGAATCGGCTCAAAGGAGTCATTAGGTCGCGAATCAGACTTTAGTGGACATGTTTTGTTGGAATCCTGGCTGTTAGGACATCACGAAAGATTTGTCAACACACACACACACTTTTTTTTTTTTCCGTTCCCAGACAGCAACATAGTGTTGGCCCAGATTCGGCCCACATCTGGCCAGTGTGAAATCCATGTGGGCCGACACCAATGTTCCCTCTAATTTTTTTCAGCACTGAGCAAATTCTTTTTTTTCTGAGCGCACATTTCAGTACTGTGAGCAATTCGCAACCACACCTGCCGAAAATGACTACGAGCCTGCGTTAGCCATAGGGATTCAAAGAGATGACAGCAAATGCATCAATATGTTTACAAGGTTGATATTTATTCAATATCCTTTATAATGGTTGGACTTTGGGAAGATTTTAATGATGGTGTTTTACCAGTCAGTTTAGTTGAACTTAAAGTATCTTTGGTTGATAAGGTTTCAATAAGGTTTAGAGAGGTTATTATGACTGGTTCACTGGTTATTATGTTATGTAAATTTTCCTAAATGTAGCCTATATAAACAATTTAATAACTGCAACAAACTAGTGCAACAAACTAGGTTACAAAACATGTTATTTGAATTTCATTGAGGATGATAGGCCTATCTGGCTATGTGGCTCATCTTGTCTGCAGGCCTATGGAAGACACATCTCTCCAAAGAGAAACATCATATCTCTTCAAAACACAAAATCATTATTACATTAAACAACTGCAAATATACTAAAACAGAATTAACCTACATGATTCAATAACTAAACATAATTATGTCAAAATGTTGTTGCAGTAATCAAGATCACTTTGATCTATATTAGGCCTAATAGGTCTAATTGAAAATATTGGAAATAAATTTCTACCTCAAATCTTCTCTCGTCTGTCTTTGTCCCCTTTCCAGTGGTTGTAGACCTTGTCAAGGTCTATAGGACCCTCTTTTTGCCTTGATTTAATTCTCATCAGTTGGTCCAAATGGAAAACTTCAAGGCGGTTGCGCGATTTTGTCTTAATGGCATTCATTAGACTGAAAACGCGTTCACAGTCGGCGCTGGATGCTTGGAATGTGCCACAAATGTCAAGAAGTTTTGCCAGATCTGGAAAATGTTCACTTTTCAGCGACAAGGTTACAATCTCAGAAAATGATCTGAGCAGTCCGATTTTCCTTTTTTCATTAACCATGAACTTGAGTTCATTGTATTGTTGACAAATGCGCCCCAGGACCGAATCGTCTGCTTCATCCATAAGCGCTTCAAACTTCTTCGCCAGACTGGTCACGTCATTCAGCCCATGATCAAATTCACCAACTGCATGATCCAACGTGTCCGGCTCAAACGCAGCCCACTCTTTGAGCTCATTTTCAGGGAAGCGGGCATCCAAGTGCTCACAAACTTTATGGACAAACAGAAGAATGTCCCGTGTGTTCACTGCACTCTCACTTTCCAAAACTGTGAGCGCTCGTTTGCCCCAGTGAACTCGCTCTCCTAAATATTGCGCTCGTAGTTTCTGTATTTTCGCTCTGGCAATACAGTGCCCATCCATGACCGTAAGATTACTGCGCTGTAAGCAGGTGCACAGCTGAGCGAGTTCCTCAAGCACTTCTGCCAGCACAGTGATAGAAAACTAACCGACACCAAGTACAAATTTGCAATGGGGTCAGAGTCAGCATCTTTTGCACAGTATTCGGTCAACGCGCTGAAATTTTGCAAAAAAGCGTGCACACTTCATTCAAAGGTCTAAAAGACAGCGAATCCACTTCTAAGACCTCTGCCATCTCTGTGAATTTGGCTTTCTTCACAGATGATCTGCAAAACATGGAGTATACTGTCCGGAGTAGCGTTTCTACCTCTTTCATTATAGGGACATCTTTCCATGCGTCATCGATTCCTAAGTCCTCCTCCCTATGGGCCACGCAGTGTTGCTCAGTCAGGTGCGGTACCTGACGCTTCAGTAAAGCAGCCACTCCTTTATGTCTGCCTAACATGACAGAAGCACCATCTGAAGTAAACATGACCATTTTGTTAATGTCTAGCGCATGGTCTGCGTAGAACTTGGTAATGGCATCAAGGATGTTTTCTGCAGTGCATCCTGAAAGCTGAATGATTCCAGCAAAAACTGTCTTGTAACTGAAATCAGTTTGCTCCCGAAACTTAATGTAAAGCACAAGCATCTTATGCACTGAGATATTGGTACTTTCATCCACAATTAGTGTGTGGACACGAGCATTTCTTATGCTGCTTATCATCTCAGTCTGCACAACTTTGAGTAGATGCATTCCACAAATTCAAAAGCATAATTTTTGCTTCTCCAACTCTGAGGTAGGTCGATGTATTTTGCCATATGATCGTGTATATCCTGAACTGATAACATGGACATATGTTGGTGTTAATTGCTAGCATCACATTGTCGATCAATATTTTTATTTGTTCAGGGTCGGATCGTGCTCTCTGAATTCGTCTCTCTCGGGATTCATTAGTTTCGGTGAGAATTTTATCGATAGAGTTCCCATGTCTAAGTCTTAATGTTTTCAATGCGTCTACATGGACTTTCTGTGTCAGATGACGCTTTAGGTAATCAAGCTTCCACTCGGACCAATGTTTCCCCCGAGCGAACTTTCCTTTCACTTTTGCCTCCAAGCAGAATTTGCAGATCACGCCACTCCTTTCTTCATATGTAAATATGTCTGACAGTTTTATCCTACCTGGACCATCTTTTGTGTCAGTTTGGACTATTTCATCTAGCCACTCATGTTTAAACGTTAGGCAGACCTTTTTCTGGGGCACCTGCTCTGCCTTTCTCTTCGCCATGGTAGCCTACTGTATAACTGCTGGGGCACGCCAAGAGTAACTTAGGATACTTGTATGTAAACATTCTAACGTACATCCTGCTTGGTTGTCACATCTCAGTATTTTAAATGTTTATTACCTAGCCTGCATCGCCTTTGATGCTCAGATGTTTAACCCCTGAAAAAAAAAAAAATAGTTTGTGCGGTCTGAAAAATGTGCGCGGTCTGAAAAATCTATTGCGCGACTACTTCGACTGGCCTGCACGGCCGCGCACGCGCGCAGCTTAGAGGGGAACATTGGCCGACACTGCATGCTGTCTGGGGTTTATTTAAAGTTATGTCAGCTGCATGTGCAGAATGCTTGTCACAAGTTGTAAGAGAAGATAAGGCAACTTTTTTTTGACTGCAATTCTCACCCAGCGGTAATTCAGCAAAAATATTCTCCGAATGCACCATGTGAAACATGGATTCGGTCTTTCGACCTTTAGGATCAGTTGATTTTGATGCGAGGGAGAGAGCAAAGACAGAACTGAAGACGGAGAGTGCGCGCGCGGGGGAGGGGCGCTGTGCTCGTTCTCTCCGTCACTCCGTCTGTAGCCTGCTTCACTCACAAACACAATTACACATCAAATAAAACTTTGGCGGGACAAAAAATAGTTTTGGCGGCCGCCAAAAAAATTTTATGTAGGAAAAACCCTGTAAAGACCATAATAGGCCCCTCAGGACCAGATACTTCTATCATTGGAGCCGTTATACTCACATTTTCTTCTTTTACTGTTTGTCTAGTTTTTCTTTTTCTTGTTGGGGGTGCTCTGTGTGCTATTTCCTCTTCAATTTCTTCGTTGGGCGTTTCAGGAATCATTTCTGGTTCTTCCTCTTTTTCTTGTCTCCATTCTGGTTCTGTCCACGGTGCTGTTGGTCTTTTTGGTGGAAAGCAGTCGAGGTTAGGGTCCATTTTCATGGCTTACAACTCCGCCACGGGATAGTGAGGATAGGGCAGTGGTGCATGTTTAGAAACTGAAACATCAGAGCGGTTAGTAGGTCTATGTGATGCAATTGCTTTTTCTTCACATTTCTCATCTCTACCCGCTAATTCTTTCTGTATCGCTCTTCTTTCTCTCTTATCTGCTTCCTCTATCCAATAATTCACCGTTTGTTCACATTTTCCACACATGTTTCACACAACACGCTTTTTGCCTCTGGCTTCCCTCTTCTACTGATTCCTTTACAGCACTCAATCTCTTGACACTCAGCGTTCCCTCTTTCGGAAAACCATGATACTTAACTAATTTCCCCATATCTATCATGCATTTCTGGCCATATACTTTTTTCATTTGACAAAATACCAGTGTATCATATTTAACGAGCTTGCTCTGTGACTTCCCCATATTTGCTGTTTCCTTCTCTGTGGATACCCTTTGGCGCACCTAATAATCTGTCAGACTTTTCTCCCTAAGACGGAGAGGCAGAGCGCTTCCTGCAGCTCTGATTAATACCCGCACAGTCTCAGTTCCCCTCTTAGAAATGTTAACTGCTTGCACGTGATCTCAACTTCTTGCTTCGAAATATCTGGATCGCTCTTGATCTCAATTTCTAACTCAATTTCCGATCACGCCAGTTGCAGCAGTTTAAATTTCCCCCTAAAAAATGTATTAACTGTGCCGTAGTATCCTTCACAATCGCATTCCCCCCAGAAACTTCTTGATCATGGCTCTCTGCCACCCACAGTTTCAATTTCTCTCTTAGAAATATTTTAACTGTGCTGCAATCATTCACATGATCTCAGTTCTCCCGGAGACTTCTTGATTGTGTTTTTCACAGAGAAAGACCCACCGCTATGGTTTATCCTCTTTTATCTTACTTCCAATTCTATTTTCTAAAAACACAAATTTTAGAAAATTATAGTCCGTCTCTTGCCCGAGAGTCCTGTTGCCACCAAGGTCATTTTCTGATTCCAGTGGTGTCCCCTCCGGGCCTCAGCGGTCGGTCCCTCTCTCCCTCAAATCTGTTCGGGGTTAGGGCTGAACTTCTATCATCCAGGATGATCAGTCACCGTCCGCTCACAGGTCCGGAAGACACATCCAAGGAATCCCACGTTCTGACACCAATTTGTTGGGGCAAAATTAAATCAACTCTCATCAACATTAGAGACAGGCTCACTCTCAAGCTTATAATTAAAAAGAAGCTTTTATTCTTTGCAAAGAAGGTCAGACAGTCATACAGAAACACAGGTCGCTGCAGAGTTTGACAAGGAAGGGAGGGCAGTCCTCCGTTTTAAATCCCTTTTCCCCAGTCAAGGTTATAAACTCTTAACAGCTGTGCTTTTCCACAGATAGCAAGAAAGTCAGAAACACACTACTATATCATTCTTCTAAAGGTTGGTTCCCCCCATATTTGGGGCTTAGCTAACCTCCCAGGTCATCCTAAGACATCTGTTTCCCCCCAGGTGTTTCCCTTCTGTACACAACACGGCTCCATGGACCACCTGTTGCCCATACAGCTTACTCTTAGGCCCTAAACCCATCTCTCACTGTGTCCACACAGCAGTTCTAAGACAACACATGCATATATGCTCATGCAGAAGCAATGTAAATAAATTTTTCCATTACAGGCCCCACATAGTTCTCATTTTCTAGCCTATTGAAATGATGAGGGAAGTAACCTTTTTCCGCTGTGGACAGGTTTAGAGCGGTGGGCATCTTGCAAACTGTAACTATGTATCACTGAACAAAAGCATCGTCGTACATGAAGATTAATTTACATCCTTGCATGATGATGTAGAGAGTAAGTCCCTCTTTGCAAAAATACTTGAGGATTAGAAAGAGTCGAATCTGGATACATAATGGGCTATGAAGCAGTAGCCTTTGTATCGGGGGTGTCTGAAGCATTTAATCAACTGTTCCACGCAGTTGGTACCTTCAACTACAAATTGTTCACCGTCAAAAGTAATAGCGCAAACGAAATTAGCGTAGAGTTTCGAAGTCATAAAAAAATACTTTATGCTAGGTTCCTTGGGCTGCTGGGGCTGTATGCAGAGGCGTGTCTATGTGGTGGCCAGGGGTGGCACTGGCCCCCCCTGAAATTTGGCTGGCCACCCCAGGTGCCCCCCCACCAGATGTCTTACGATAGACTTGTTTTTAGTAAATTTCTAACTGCATCTGGCAGTGGCGGATCCTGGCATGTGAAGCTGCCGAGGGCCGCTTTCTTTTCCTCTTTATACTTAATTTTAGGCGGTTTCTATAGCGTGATATTTGACATATGGAGAGCGCACAATGTTACGTGATCCATGTAATGCGCGAGCACGAATCTCCAAGTGGATTTCCTTCACTCACACAAAACTGGATGTGTGCTTTTAAATATACATTGTTCTTTTATGAATTGGCTCTGCTTTTGCTCAGAGATTACGTGTATGCTCAAACGTTCTTGCATCACTGAAGACTAGAAGCGCTTTTTTTTAATTCAGATGAGGAGTAGGCTTATCTCATTAAATGGAAGCAAGCTGATTATAGTCAGCCTTCTCTAGTTATTTATTTTATTAATATCCTTCTTATTTTAGTTAAGTGCTTAACTTATAAATATGCATTTATTCAATTGTTTTATTAAATGAATTTGTATTTTGTTGTTTTTGTATATAGTTTTGCAATAAAAGCGTATTAACCAGGTTCCAGAAATAATAACCGAGGGTGCTTCTAAAATGAGTGAGGGTGCTCTAGTCTTAATGCCCATTTTCACATATTTTCTCCCGCCTATTGCTTTGGTCATCATTGTGTCAATCACTGCTACTTCGAGAGTGAATCCCACAAAAATATGCAGACGTCATTCCCGAAACTTTGCAACGTGTGTGTGGCTGAAAAACAAAGTTCTAAATTTTAAATGGATCATAGACTAGAAAGCTTGCAAAGAGTGCTCCTTACCACTAAAAAAGCTGTCACTCTTTGTTTAGTGAGTGTATACACGATATTTTAACATGCATCGTGCCCCAAACCATAACCCCCCCCACCCCCGGCCACCCTCTTTTGAGCCAATGCCCCAGACTGGCCACCCCATTTAAAATGCTCTAGACATGCCCCTGGCTGTATGTAACAGAAATGTACCCCTTCATGCAGTTCTGCTCTGCAATCATTGCATTGGAAGGACGAGCATTTGTGACGATCGACAGGGCCTATAATTTCGTACCGTCTGTTACATAGTTTGCAATACTTTATAACATCACAAGGGGCGTTATCTTTGCTGGGCGGAGTCTTTTTGTTCATGTGGTAACAGTGCTTCGAATTACAAAAGCGCAGACAATCGGGACAGTGAACGGTTCTTTTAGGGTATTTGTAGCAATCTTGGTCAAAACAAACATTACAGACGTGTTTACAATGGTGATTTCGACTACTTGTGTACCCTTTATAGCAGAATTGACACACGTAGGTAGCGCCTATGAAAGCCGTCAGATTGAGAATCGTGTAGTAATGTTCGCTGTGTAAATAAAGAAACACGGTTTTAGGATGAATTTCAGTATTATTTTTGAACGTTTCTAACGCTCCTGCGCCCGTTCTGTAAAATACGACAATTTTGATGACTTAAAGATTTTCAAACTTGGTTATATCATGAAGACTGAGCTTGCCTTGGATCGAAAATCCTGCGTTGTTGTGAGTGACTGTCGCACGACTTTCTAATTCACTCTCGGGTAATTGGAGTTCGAGAAAACGGGCCAGACAGATAGATAGGCACAATTTATTACCCCTATTTACAGGAACGAATAAATTCTTTTTTCGTTTAATCACATGTTGAAGCGGTATGTCTGTGAGTTTACGTCTCTGACCCCTCCGCCATGTCTGTTCATGGCTACATTGACTTTGATCTCGACCATGTCATCGGACAATAACTGATCGTCGCTCTGTAAAATGTTTTCAATTTGCTCGGTAAAAAGATTAACGTCATAATTATTACCAGATGTTAAAATGGCGTTAATGGGCGATTTCAAGCTTTCACTATTCATCGTTAAATTAATCACATTAGAGTCGCCACCGATAGTTCTAGCAAATGATGCTATCTCTTCAATTTCCTCGTGTAATAATGTGTGATACTTCGCTAAATCCATAGACCTTATTTCACGCATATTTATAGTCCTTCACAATTCCACGCTGTTAAATCGAGGCCTAGATGTTACATGATATCCATTTACGATGCCACCATGTCGTATCAGAGAGTCAATGTTCACACGACTTGGCTCTGTCACGTCTGAAGGATGAGGATCCTGGTTATTAGCCGTGGAACTAGTTGACGGGTGTGCTGTCTCAGAAGGGTGGTCAGTGCGGGGAGTCTTTGGTTGTCTTTGTCGTTATTACCAGAAGGAGCTTCATCGACATTACCTGGGTGGGGAGTAGACGAATGCATAATGTTGGGTGATAAATCGGCAATATGGATAGAAGTGGTTAATGCTCCTCTGTTCTGTGTGACGTTTTGACTTATCGAAGTCTGCAACAGCATGCACAAATCAACGTTAGGACTATGTTCTATTTCCGACTCTAATCGTTGCAAATCATGAACATTTTGGGTGTGATCGATATTAATTAGCATTTCTGTATTATAATTTGTATACTGATCTAACATTCATTGTAATATGTTGCACAAGTTATGGGGTGTCTCTGTGTGCATTTCGATAGCGCTCTGTAACAGGTCTGAGAGAGATTGGTCTGAATGACGGATATGCAAATTCTCAGCATCAATTTAAATTAATTTAACAAAAGTGACCAATTTGAAAATACAAAATTATAATGATGTTAACAAACACGTTAACAGAATGATTAAAACATACAATGTAAAGTCAGAATGAGGAAAAATCTGAAACAAAACTAAATTGAAAAATACAAAAATCAGAATGCGATAAAATCTTAAAAGTAAATTCAGACAAATGCTGAAAAATTAGAACAGGGAAAATCTTTACCAAAAATTCGGAAATACAAAAAAAAATACTGTTAAAAACAGAGAAACCAAGCATTTTCAGACACCCCTTTTTGCAAGATGTGCAAACGATTCTCTGATGATTGATGGTACTGATGTAAAATACCTTATTGTTCGTGCCCCCTCGTGTCCTGGGCGTCCATTCGATTAATTAGTTAGTTGAAGAAAGCGGCCTGTCTGTTAATCAGATCTTCATGAAGAGAGTCCTGCCTGTTGAGAAGGTCGTTGAAAAAAGCGTCCTGCCTGCTAATCAACTCTTCGGGGAAAGAATCCTGACAGTTTCACTCCTCGTGCAAAGCATCAAATCTTTCATTCACATCATCGTTCTGTCGGTAGTCTGGCAGCGATTCAGTTTCTTCTTCATCAACGGGTTCCTGAGCGAGCAGCTGCAAGTCGTCGCTACGTTCAGTGGTCCTACTGGCTGATTCCCATTCGTTCAGCAGAGTGTCAGCCCTAAGATGATCATTATTGAGACGCTGTCTGTAGAGCAAACGGAGTTGAAATTAAAAAGCTAAACGTCTAGAACATAGGCATATCTATGATGTAAGTCAAGAGGTAATCTTACCGTTAAATGCGTCTTCAACCGATATGATCGGAGTTACGATCACAAATAGTCTCGCACTTCTGCCTATCCATGTTGCTTGGTCCAGGTATATGATCCGCGTCCTTGTCCTCCACAGTCAGGTCGATTTATATTACTTTGCGTCACTCCCGTAGGTAGATCTGTAAAATAATTAAAGAGAAAAAGATGATATTACTTATTTTAGCTATAAACAATAAGACATAAATATATTGATACTCACCGTCTATGTCTCTACTGCCATTATAGAATGTCTCTGTCCCTGGAAATAAAAGATAATATATCAATCATAATTAAAAACATCTATGAATATTAAAAAAGTAATAAACGTACGATCAGTCTTACCAAATAATTCAAATTGCTCAAAAGTCAATTGTTCCATAGAAATCAGTTGGCTAGCACTTAGGACAAACAGAAGATAGATTGTTTATATTAAGCACTGTGAAAAAGAACAACATTTTGCTAATTTATTACTATATCAATATTTAATTATCTTCTAATCTCACCCATCAACAGCATATGGTAGTGTGATGCTAGTGCTAACACACAACAAACAAACAGTCAACATAAATTAACGGATGAACCCCAAAAGGTTAATAATATTGAATTTTAACATTAGATATCATTAATAACTATATAATAATATTTAAGATCTTTAAACATATTAATAGGCTATATAATAATAATATTTAAGAGCTTTAAAAATGTTAATAGACTATATAATAATATTTCAGATATTTTAGAAATATTAAACAATATTAAAAATAAAAATGTGCATACACGTACAAATTTAGTGTTGATTTACTTACAGTATTTAAATGGAATAAAGCATACAATTAAATGATATCAGCTAATGATTTAAATTATCATTATATATTTCTTTAATGAGGGGAAATTATGAATAATTCAATAAGTATAAAGACAACCGTTCATCAAACACCCTTTAAACCAAACGACAATTAAACTCAAAACAAACATATCACAGTTTTTCATAGTGAAAACATTTTAAAAAGCCTTAGGGGAGACAGGTTTTGTAAAATCATTTTTCAAAAGCAGTCAGGAAATAGTTGATAGCCGAATTATATTAGAGTCCTGACACGCACAAATATGATGTCATTGCAACACAACTGTGTGCTCTTCTTCGTCACGTGTGCTTTTAGTGTTAGATTACTCAGCAGCGCCCCATGTCTCTTAAAACAACAGTAAAGAATTAATCTTATCATATTTATTCAAAACTTAAACGAGCCAGATTATGGAAATTAAATAAGTATAAAGACAAGCGTTAGTCAACCGTACTTTAAACTGACTGACATTAAAACTAAGACCAACATATCACAGTTTAAATCGAATCGCAGATAATTTATGCCATAGATAAGTTCCCAAATAAAACTGGTATATAATAAGGTCAGACCAACTTGGAGCAAACGTGAAGCGTATTTATAATTTCTCAATCAAATTATGAATCTCTGGACAAAATTATGGTGAAAACAGAGAGAAATTGATCCTAGTCAAATAGTTTTTCCAAGGAAATAAATAAATAAATTGGACTTACCGTGTTGATTCATAGTAATTCCAGAAATAGACGAAAAAATCCAGAGGATAGTGAGATGAACTGCCCCAAAATTATTTGTCCTGGAATGAACTGTTAGCCCCCAGAAGACCACGTTTTTAAATAATTTATTGCACCCCAGGGACCATATGGCATCCTCATTAAAATAAAAGACCTTTACATTATTTTGGAAAGCTTTTTAGATATTTAAATGTAACACATTATGAACAGTAATTTAGGATAAAATGACGTATATATCTTGTTGTAATATATTAATATATTGTTTTAATATTTAGATCAAAATAATCAGATTTTGAAAATGTTATTTTTGTGAGATGTAGTTTTTAAGTCTACCCAAAAGAGGGCACTCTTACTCTATGATAAATGCATCAGCCAGCTTGGCTGTGAGAAGTAACAGTCGCAAATGATCTTCATCACAAAATATATCCTTCGATCTTGTGCATAAACTATATACAACTGCACTAAGCAGCTGCATATAGTTTATGAACAATCTGTTTTGCTTTAACATAGCTCATGAAGTCAATGAAAAAGCCCTTAGGAATGCGTTTTTACAACCATGACAGAAGGTAATATTTATGGCATCACAGTTAAATTCAAAGCATATTTAAAGATGTCTCGCTTGTTATTTAAACAGGCTTGTTAAAACAAAGCATGACATTACGTCGGCAGAGATATCCACTTGAGGTTGTTTGTAAACATTGCAGAAATGTTCTCTGGACCATTTTTCTGAAAGTTAGAATAGGATAGTCTTGAGTCATGTCTGCATCGTGGCAAAACAGTCTGAAATAAAACGAATAAAGATAATATTTAAAACTAGTGAATAAATGTAATTTTAGCTAAACAGTTGAAAACATTTCTAATCTGTTGCTCGGCATAAGACTCTATTCGATGGCTCAAAATGACATTTAGGTCCATGTAATGCAGTCACAGATCAGTGCTTCGTTGTTGTCCTTGGGGTTGGATCAGGAAATACATATATTAATCATCTCGCTTGAGAAGCTACTGAAATCCTGTGATGGCACGTTCCTTAAGCTAAACATTTTTAACAGAATACCTGTGTGTGTGTGTGTTTTGGGGCATAGAATATTTGTTTGTTTTGCACTCTTATAGTTGTATTAGTGAAGCACATTACATTTCTAAGAGATCTAAAGCCCAGTTTCACAGACAGGGTTTAGACTAAGTCAGGGTTAGGCCTTAGTTCAATTAGGACATTTGTATGCATCTTGAGACAAAAGAATGACACTGACATGCATTTTAGTCTGGGACTAGCTTAAGCCTTGTCTGTGAAACCGGGAGCTAATGTTTTAGAGTATTGAAATTAGACCCTTGTGTGCATCTGTTTGTCTGTGTATGTCCCCTCACAGAACTTAAAATATATTGATATACTGACAGCAGGGAAATGTTAAGTGAATGTTATGAAACCATAGAGCTCATTTGAAACTGTTTGAATATCCATGCTATTAGTGAGATGAAAAGTAGTGAAGTTGTGTTGTTGTTTACATTTTTGTTCTTAATTTCCTTAGCAAATTCTGTCATGCCACGGAGAACTACTCCCCTTCAGGATGCCATTAAATACATCCTTGCAGGAAGAGACAAGAATTCAAAGTTAGAAATCAAATATATAAATCCAGTTAAAGGTGAGGGACTTTGACACACTGCAGGCTAGACTGAGGGGTTACACGTCACTGGTTCTTGAATTGATATTATGACCAGTGGTTTTCAGTCTATGACTATTAATTGTACAAACATCAATTTCAACTAAAGCTGTTAATAGTATTTTAATAATATTTTAGTTAATAGTGGGCCTGTTTGTTGCTGTATTATACACTTGAACATGTATTCATTATAATACATGTAGAATTGAAAAGAAAAGCACAACGTTGCGTAGTAGCAATTTATAGGAATAATTGATTATGATTATTTGCAGTGCTGAGTTGTATCCAGTGGATAGTCTGCTACCCCTGTGTCTCTAAAAAGGTTGTGTCTGCAGGTCATGGTATCTTTATTTTAGCTGTTTTCAATCAAGGAGACTTTGTGGTGGAGTATAGAGGGGAGCTCTTTGATGCAGGTGAAGCTGAACGTAAACTGTACCACAATGCATGTTCGATCTTCATGTTTGATTTCATATGGAAGCGGAAGACATGGTGGTAGGTTCAGAATGACTAATATGTTTAGATTTCTATAGTGAGAAGTCAGGATTTCTGAAGTAAAGATCTCATGTTGCTCTAACTTATCAACTATGCATCGAACAACTATACTTGTATTGGATGTTGGCATTAGTGTAGTTGCTTACAAATTAAAGTACAATTCAAAAGTGTGTCACTATATAACTGTTTAGTGCATGATGTTTGTAAATTTGCAGTATTGATGGAGCACTTGAAGATGGGTCATTTGGGCGACTGGGAAACGATGAGCACAAGGCACCAAATTGCAGAATAAAGTTGATTGAAGCAGGGTAGCCACATCTCTGCCTTTTTGCACTGAAGGAAATTACGGCAGGAACTGAAATCACTTGACTATGGTGGGAAAGAATGGCCCTGGCATAAAGAGGTGGGTCATTTTGATTTTTTTTCCCTATGAATTGGTGTCAAGGTTTAAAGCCTATACATCTAGACATCTTGATAACAATGAAATCATCTCTGTCATAAAAGCAACTGTGTGTTAAACTGTGTGAGTTTCATGGTGCCACAGAGATTACACAATACCTATCGCTTGTTAGTCCCAACAATTATAACCAAAAAACAGAAGTCACTTCTTGGTGGTATTCAATCCGGTTTTCAGTCAATCTTGCAGGTTAATCTTGAACTTGCATGACTCTCCCAGGTGATGCCAGCAAGCTTATCTGTATGTTTTGTCCTATATGTTTTGTAGATTCCCCCTACTGTTACAAGCACTGCTGCTCAAGAGTCTATTAAAGACCATTTCCAAGACTAAACCATGTCATCCACAGTCTCTATTGAAGGTCAGTGACTGTTTGATTTAATTCCCCTTGAATCAGACTAAATTCCTGAATTATTTTGTACATTTAATACCAACATTAATGATATCTGCAATACATTATGTTGGTTCTGTTCTATTTACCCTAAGAGGGGTTATTGCTGTTCTCCCTGCTCTTATCCATGCTAGTCTGCATGGATGCACAGGGCATTCTTGCCCACAACAGAACCATACCGCCAATCCAAACTATATGCCAATAGTCAGTCAATCATCTTTGACGATAGTGGTCCTGAATACTAGGCAGTCACTGCAGCACGCTTGGATTTTATACACGTCACTAATTGATTCTCCTCCCACAGAAGGCGTACCGGAAATGGACGAAGACGACGTCAGCGGTCACGTGGATGGAGACGACGACGTTACGTCAGAAGGAGGAGACACTGGAACCGATACTCATACATGCGACATCGAGGCATAAAACATGAGCACCTCACCTGGAACACATCTAACGGTTTATCAACCGGACTCACTTTCATCCTAAGCGACGTTCAATACCCTAAAGGATACTGGGACTACTATAAAATCAGAAAAGTTGTTGTTCAAATATGGCCGGAATTCAACAACGTCCCCATCAACAGAGAATACAACAAAGTACTGTACGGGACTACATTCATCGACCATGATGACGCCTCCATCAGTACA
Organism: Cyprinus carpio; assembly: GCF_018340385.1. Lineage (NCBI taxonomy): Eukaryota > Metazoa > Chordata > Actinopteri > Cypriniformes > Cyprinidae > Cyprinus > Cyprinus carpio. Next base: position 35,242,263 of record NC_056574.1, read on the forward strand.
GCTTCAACCCACCCTTTCAAAGATTACTCTTCCAGAAAAATGTTCATAAGCAACAGGCCTCACATAAGAATTTTCACACCCAGGCCTAATATTGAAATTTACAAATCTGCCTCTACATCAAACTATGGCTTCCTGAATGTTAACTCTGGTGCATGGATAAATGAGATTCATGATTCTGTACCCCACTACGGCTTGAAAATATGGCTGCCACCTAGCGCTAGCCTTACAGGCACCATCTCATACAAGCTGATCATCAAGTACTATGTGTTATTCAGAAACTGTATATAATCACTGTTACCGTAGGTGGACATCCAAAACGTTCGTTCTACCGCCGCTCGTACCGCCGCCGCGGCGTCTGCAAAGTGCATTTGCAGCTTTTGACCGCTGAGTGGCGCTTTAATCAAGTTTTCAAACAAGCGCATCAAAGCATATTTTCGCAAATAGACGTCAGTTTTGCCATTTGACGGCTGCAGTCAGGGAAAATGAAAGAAAAACACTATAGTTAAAATATTTAATATTTAAAATTATATAAATATTTAATATTCACAGATGAAAGTTTGGTAATTATGAAGTTATGTGCATTTCTTATAACGAATTCAAGCAGGATAAATGTCAAGCCTGTGCCTGAGCCTGTGCTTATATTTTCTCTAAGCTACACAGTATTACACCATATTTTAGATTTGACACATTTAGTAGGTGTGCAGTATTATTTATATAATATGAATTATGTGTTATATTATTCAAAATAAATTGTGGTTTACTTTGCATCGTAGCATTAAAAGTGGCAGCCTATTTTAGTGAGCTAGGCTGCATGGATTTATATGCAAAATGTCAATATTCTCATATATTAGGCCTATATTTTAATTTATATTTTAAAATTTCTTGAATAACAAAAATGCATGTTGTTTTATTAGTTACCTGTCCTTTATTTTGACAGACAACTTCTTGGGAAAATATATTTGTCTGTACACTAAGAAATTGTTGCATGTTTTATAAATTATTTTCTTTGTTTTAGTAAAACGTGAGGCACTTTCGTTCCCATTATTTAGGCCTAATTAAAACAAGAAACGAATAAATTAAACCTGCACGATTTAGCTAAATCATTGAAATTCTAAAGAATGGACGGATTAATAAAACATCCTCACGATTAAACTCAAGTTCTCATTATAATCACCAAAGTGCAAATGACGTAAAAAAAGAGCTTCATTAATAGACAACTTCAGTGATTTTAAAGGGAGCCGCCGTTACTTGCTTACATAGAATTTAAGTTAAAAAAATATATAAAAAAAAATCCACACTCAAATAAATGCATGTAAAAAAAATGCCTGCAAGAAATACTCGCCCCGCACTAGTGATGCTGAGTGCACGCGCAGCATTTATTCTTATTTGTTTTATCTTCATTACAAATCTTGTTTGGTTTTATTTTGGATAATTGCATGTAAAAAAATAATTTACGTTGTAATGCATATGCCAAAATGTGAATAATTATTCATATTTAAGTGTTTGTGCGAAAATTATTAATGCGCATGCAGGACAGGGAGGCGCCCTCTAGATCACTTGAATTTTTTCCTGATAATGAATTAACTTAAAATTGTGGTGTCTCACATACATGATAAATATATCTACAGAAAGCTTGAAATGTCTTTTAAACGAATCAATTCAGAACAAAAGCATTATGTAATCTGTGAAGGTTGTATTTCTCTTTAAAGGCGCGTTCATGTGGAGAGAGTCAGCACTGTGAATTTCATCTTGCAGCCGACAAGAAAACATTTGTTTATTAATAAATAATTAAATAAATAAATTAACTAAAAATATTGTTTAGACGAAATAAAATAAAATTAACGCAACAGTTTGCGAATTTTTTTTTTTTTTTTTTTGAGTTAAGGCAACTTTCTCTGAAGTTATAATAACTAATAAACTATATTGCGTTATACAGTAGTCAACATTTGAAGTGGATCAAAACCTTTCTTCAAAGTTGCCCTAAAACCAAAATGACGAGTCCTATCTAAACCTGTTCTGTAAGTTTGATACCCTCATAAGACACTGTCCATATAAAAAGACCAAGAGATTTACACCTTTATCTCGACCCCCACAAGCTATACATAACTACCCCAACCCCCTCCAGCTGAACTGAACTCGGTCTTTTTTTTGGCTGTGAGGAACGCTGTGTTCTCATGTTACTGGGTTGAAACATGCCTGCACTCACAGCAGCCCTACTCTTTTTATTCATTATTTTCCCTCAGCCCATATTAATATTATTGTTTTCACAAGACCATAATAATAACAAATTATCAATTGATAATTAATCATTATTTTATGAAAATCATTTTTATTTGTGAACGTAGCGTTTGCGGAAGGCTTTAAAACCAAGCGGAATCCTCCATCAGCTGCTCCCGCTTCACAGCGCGCGTGACTCACGCTAACTGCACCCAGCTTCAAAGTCCACAAGTTTTGATTTAACTAAATCAATTTGAGCGAATACAACTTACTGATCATGATCCCAACATTTAGCAAGACAGAAAAACATTCAGTCTACCTGAAGGAAGATGTATTTAATTGTAAGTTAATGCTGTTATATAGAGAGTTAAATGGAGAGAAAGAGAGAGAGAGAGAGAGAGAGAGAGAGAAATAAAAAAACTCGTGTTGGCTATTCCTAAACTTGGAGCTCATTATATTGAAGTACAAATCCAAACACCAGAAGCAAACTCTCAGTGTTCTTTCATTGAAAAGTATGCATTTTGTTTATGGTTGAAATAATATTTTAGTTCAAAACTTTAAGTGCCATATTTAAAAAGAAAATGTTTTATTGGCTAACGATTCATAGACCTTCAGTTGTTATGCTTTAAAATCCCATAACATTTGTAATTTCACAGTATTTTCACCTCCTAAATCACTAACCTATAAAAAGTCACAATTCTATAATGGTAAAATTTACTCAGGCCGATGGCACTTTTAATTACATTTTTTTTTTTAGAATAATTGTAGCTTACATAAATAGCAAAACAAATATGAATAATATTTGGATCGTCCCTTATTTTTTCCCTTATTTTCTTAAAGAATAAACACATTTTCTACAAGAATAAACATGATAACATATTATTAATTCATATAAATTATTTAAGCAATTAAAACCTGATAACATATTATTAATTCATAGAAATAATTTAAGCAATTAAAACCTTTTTTAATTAAAAACTTGAACTTCAATACTATTAAACTGACTTTAAAATCTCAAGGAGTTTAAGTTAAAAAGGGTAAAATGTCACAGTGCATGTTAAATAGCCTAAATTAACTTGTGTTAACAATATAATTAGAACTAACAATATAATCCGATTTATTCCTAAGTATATAATAATTATAATTACCCCACAGTAACAAATTTTATCCGATTAATCGCCTATTTTCATTTGCTGCATGTTATTTTATTTATTTTTTTATTTTTTAAAACAGGCTAAAAAATAAATTAAGTTTGTGAGAGGAAAAAATATATATAAGTCATGCATAAGTTGCATTTTATTACATTCAGAAATAATAACGGCTGGCCTAATAATGTTATAATGTGCCAACAGGATATTTTTAGTTCGCTTCACTTTACAACAAATCCTTTAAATTTAACAAATTTATCAGAACAGAACAATAATTACAAATATATAATTCTAATGGATAAATAAAATTGCAGTATATAACAATATAGGCTTAACTATAAACAAACAAAAAAATAAAATAAATGAATAATAATGTAAAGCGAACCATAAGGTAAGCTTGTGCTCTCATTCGGGAGAAATCCAAACGTTTCCATATTCGTGATGTTGCCTATTTCAACTATTTTATTTCAACTATTTTAACTATTATTCATTAGGAAAAATAGGCTTTGTAGTTCACGCGTGTTTCAGTATCAACGGAAAAAAAATAAAAAAATCATAATTAACAAAAATATGCCAAAATGGACCGCTGCTGGCGCCGAATGGCACGGTGAACGACTACTGTTTCCAATGAATGTGCGCGAGGCACCAACACGATCAAACAGCTGAAACAGAAAATACAAATTTTTTGGTTACACAGTAAAGGCATAATTCAAAAATGCAAAGTGTCAGCAGTTTGAAAAATCAAGAATAATAACACAATTAATAATAATTATTGCTAAATGCTGGACCGTTCTCATTTTGATCTGCAAATGGAACCTGAAGGATTTTTTTTTAAACCAAGAATGAACCGAAATGAAAACATTTAGCTTTTTATCCGTATATATACCCCTTATATTTAATGACTGTTTAATAACAATAGCAAGCATAAGATCCTTTGTGTAAAGGTCTTTCTTTTAATTTTTGATGAGTAGACTGTAGCCTAAGACTATCCTACATTTTGAAATTAACTCACTGTACATTTTTTAATGGTTTTTAAAGATGGTACAATGTTATATCATAATGTTATTGTTTTACCTCCTCCTTTTATCTCATTTTACAATTACATTCAGTTTGCAATCCATCCCTTTGCGCCACCTGGCGGTAGTTTCGCGAATGAATTTAACACGCGGCTGACTACCATCTAAATAATAATCACTATCACCGCAGAACAAAAAAATTTAACTAAAAAATCCTCTTTCTACAGTCATTTTACAGTTTAATATGTTACCATAGACATTACCACACCCCACTCATATGGCATTAATTTTATCTGTGCAGGTCTTAAAAACAGTCTTAAAAAGTCTTAAATTTGAGCTTTAAAATCCTGCAGAAACCCTGTATGCTATAAAATAAACTAGATGACATAAACAAGGAAAACAATTCAAATGAAATATTACAAAGGTGTACGAAACTTATATTTTTGTGCAAAAGATAAAAAATTTTCCCGTTTTGGAGACCATAATGTCAGCCTTCAAACACTGATGTAGATTAGATCCAAAAACCAACAGTCTGAACACAAAAAAGTCTGAGACACCATTACTGCTCAAGTGGACCATAAAAGGATTCAAGTCCTCTTTCACCAAAATAGAAAACCTTAACACAAATGGCTTGTTTCCACTGAATGGTACAATTCAGTACGGTACGGTATGCAATTGTTTCCATTTCCACTGTCAGAAGTTGTGAATGGTACCAAAATAGCGAACCGTACCCATACCACTTTTTTGGTACCCTTCCATTGGGGTACCTAGCACAGTAAAGGGTACCAAAAGGGTGGTGCTAAACTCACCACAGAACATTTATTGGTTAAATAGAATCGTCACTTTTGCATGATACAAGAGGATAAAGAAAGCTTCTCCTTCGCTTGTTCCGCTCTGCTGTCCATGAGTGTTGGGCTTATTTACATCAGAGTGCGCAAACACAAAAAAATAAAACATTTTATAATTTTATATTTTCACACAGACAATAGCTGTTTCTCAATATGCGTTCTGGTCTGTTCTTGTGGACTTGTGAAATGTCATTGGTCAAAAACCCACATAATTTTCTAAATATTACTATTATTGTGTCATGAATTGTAGAGTTTTTCATGCTAGAATGGAATTGTTTAAAACTCAAATCTGTGGTTTATTTATAAAGATGGCGCCTATTTGAAAATTTGCTATGCCGATTTCAGAGTTTCAGGCAATCACCGGGCGTTCAGTGCTCATGTATCCACAGAGAGCAGCCTTAGTACTTCTGACATTTGCCGCTGGCTCTGATGTCTCTGTAGTGATAAAACATGAACTACAATTTGTTTTGGGTTGGCTATATTTAACAGGCATTCATGGTCTAATGAATCTATTATTTGTTCCTGGTCATGTCTGTTTGGCTTAGCACAAAGTTATGTTTAACTTTATATATTTAATTTGAACTTTACCGTAGTATAGCACTGACTTCATAGCATACATTACACCTCTTACATAGTATACGTTACACCTCTTACACTTTGTACTTATACTTTTGCAATTTCTATTATTGTTCATTAAAACTGGCATTTAACAAAAAGAACCGCAACGATAAGCACAACTCTGCATCATCATCGATCGCTACTTTTCGGCATACACCACACCTACCAAGTAAGGTGTAATACTACTGGCAGTGGAAACGCAAGCCTGATCAGAGTTACCCATACTGAATCGTACTGTACTGTACTGAATCGTACCGCTCAGTGGAAAAGAGCCAAAAGAAAAACTGGGTCCTTTTTCACTTGGTCCACCTCATGGTCCCCTTAAAGGCGTCTGGGTTTGGTTCTTTTAAAGAGGACTTAAGTGTGAAATCACCCTGAGTATCACAGTATCACAGCTGTAATAGTACATATTATGGCTGTTAATTTTTTCTTTCTTTGATAATCAACTAATATTTTGTTTAATAATACATTAAAAGGCTGTTTTCAAGAATACTATCATATATTTCAGAGATATTTAAAAAAAAAAAAAACATCTCAGGTAAGTATTTTTCCCTCAGGTAGGCGGTAGTGTTTCCAAAACATTCTTGTTCTCTCTCAACAATGCTCTAACATCACATGCAGATGGCAATGCAATCAGGTGAACATTTGATGGTTCAGTGATTTTATGAGAAGGTTTACAATGAAAACTTAGAAGATGCAGAATGAAATTTCAAACATATTTCATGTAAACTTAATTTACAATCCCTCTCTGGGGCCAGAGTTGTCTATCATATTGTCCACAAGGAAACCAGTAGTTCAATTCTAGGATGCAGCAAAGTCACATTGTGCAGAGGACTCAACTGGTTCCTGTGGTCTTGTCCCGGTGGCCATATGAGACAAGGTCTTTACTGGGGATCTGTATCTGGGGCTCATCTAGTTGTCCTGGTCTACGCTGATATTCAGGGCTGTCGAGGTCATCTCTGTAGGTGCTGATCCACCATCTGGGCTGGATACGTATTGGATCTGGTGGCTATGGTGACCTCGGAATAAGAAAGAAGCAGACTAATATTAGTGTAGATGCCATTCTTCTAACAATGCAGCAAGTACATTGTGTGTTATTGGGAGTTTTCCCAGTTCCTGTTGTCCTAATTAATGCAGCCTAAAATCCTTTAACATATTGGAATATTAGAAATGCGTTAGTGTGTTATGTTTAAGCCAGGTTAAAGAGACTAGTCCTAATTAATGTTGTTCAGTTGCTTTGATGCAATCTTTTTTGTTTAAAGCGCTATATAAATAAACCAAACTAAACACAAAAACACTTTAATCTAGATTTAAACTGACAGAGTGTGTCTGCCTCCCAAACAATATTAGGTAGGTTATTCCAGAGTTTTGGAGCTAAATAGGAAAAGGATCTGCTGCCCACAGTTGATTTTGAAGTTCTAGGTATTATCAAATTGCCAGAGTTTTCAGAATGCAGCAGACGTGGAGGACTATAATGCAATAAGAGCTCGTTCAAATACTGAGGTGCTAAACCACTCAGAGCTTTATAAGTAATGAGCAAGATTTTAAAATTTATACGATGTTCAAGAGGGAGCCATTGCAGTGTTGATAGAACCGGGCTAATATGATCATACTTCCTGGTTCTAGTAAGAACTCTAGCTTCTGCAATTTGGACCAGCTGAAGTTTGTTTATTAAGCACGCAGAACAACTACCCAATAAAGCATTACAGTAATCTAACCTTGAGGTGATGAACGCATGAATTAACGTTTCTGCATTTGACATTGAGAGCATAGGCTGTAATTTAGATTTTTAGAGATGGATAGTTTTGAGATGGAAAAATGCAATTTTTTTTTTCATAATTTAACAGTAAGAAATGACTCGTCATCCAGTTTTTTATATCGACTATGCAATCCGTTAGTGCAACTGGTATGTTTCGCTGGGCCACAACGTTATATAGAGCTGAGTGTCATCAGCATAACAGTGTTTCCTGATGATATCTCCCAAGGGTAACATGTAAAGCGTGAAAAGTAACAGCCCTAGTACTGAGCCTTGAGGTACTCCATACTGCAATTGTGATCGATATGATACCTCTTCATTCACTGCTACGAATTGATGGCAGTCAGATAAGTATGATTTGAACCATGCTAATGCACTTCCACTAATGGCAACAAACGCAGTGCTAAGAAGAGATAGAACTACGATCAAATGATAAGAGCAGGTAATTTGTAACTCTAATGAGAGCAGTCTCAGTACTGATACAGTCTAAATCCTGACTGGAAATCCTCACAGATACCATTTTTCTCTAAGAATATAATTGTGAGGATACTACCTTTTCTAGTATCTTGGACAGAAAAGGGAGATTTGAGATCAGTCTGTAAGTAACTAGTTCTTTGGGGTCAAGTTGTGTTTTTTTTAATGAGAGGCTTAACAGCCGGTTTGAAGGTTTTGGGTACATATCGTAATGACAATGACAAATTAATAATAGTCAAAAGAGGATCTATGACTTCTGGAAGCACCTCTTTTAGGAGCTTAGATGGAATAGGGTCTAACATACATGTTGTTAGTTTAGATTATTTAACAAGTCTATACAATTCTTCCTCTCCCCCATAGTAAAGAATGAGTAGAACTGTTCCTCAGGTGATCTATATATCTGATACAATACTGTAGCTGACGGATACATGGTTACTATTTTATCTCTAATACGTAGTATCGATCTTGGAAGTAAAGTAGTTCATAAAGTCATTACTGCTGTGCTGTTGGGAAATGTCAACACTTGTTTATGCTTTATTTTCCATTAATTTAGCCACTGTATTGAATAAATACCTGGGTTTATGTTTGTTTTCTTCAAACAGAGATGACATATAATCAGATCTAGCAGTTTTTAAAGCTTTCTTGTATGATAGCATACTTTCCCGCCAAGCAATAAAAAAATACCTCTAGTTTTGTTTTAACTAAACTAAATAACCAAGACTATTTCAACTTGGTCCAGTACACGCTGAGCAAATGTAGACAATTGCATTGCCACTGAATGACAAGGAGCACTCTTTGCTTGCTTTCTGTATTTAATCTATTCACAATTTGAATAAAAGTTTTAATAAGTTTTGTCTACCTTATGTAGGTGATTTAATGCAGGTGCGGTTCGGGACCCAGTTTTTATTGCAAATGGGTCAGGTATGGGATTAAATTAGTGTTGCTATCAGATAATGTGTCAGGTGTTCTATTAATTACTGCGATTGTGGGAAGACCATTTCACATGCCAGGTGAAAGGAAGTGAACAAAAATGCCTTTCTGTGATGTTACAACGAGACATCACTTACTTACAGATCTCAGGCTTCTGGAGGGGATTTGTAAAAATGAGGAGGAAGTAGGAGGGTGCTGAGCCTGTGGCTGTTCTGTATGCAAACATCAATGTCTTGAACTTGATGAGAGCTGCAGGGGAGTGGCAGGGAAAACGAGAAGCTCAGTCTTTCCCAGGTTGAGCTGCAGGTATTTCTTCATCCTAGTGTTGTTTTTGGCGGCCTGTTTTCATTTTAGTTTTAGTCTAGTCTTTGTGTGAAGCTGTCATTTTAGTTTTTATTAGTTTTATTCACGTTCATACTCTTTTTAGTCTAGTCTAGTTTTAGTTGACTAAAACTGATGACATTTTAGTCTAGTTTTAGTCAATGAAAACTGATGACATTTAGTCTAGTTTTAGTCAATGAAAATTGTGTTTTATTCTCTTTTTATTAATGCAATTCTATTTAACCCAGTCAATATAGTACAAGTACCTAGAAGTATAGACGAAACCAAAATGTTCTTTTAGCCAAAACCATTTCAAACAAGATTATCTTATATTATTGTTACCTTATAGACTCACGTATACATCCATTCCAGACAAGGAAGACTCTCTGATTTAAATTGACATTTATTTGACCAACCAAACATGTTAGAAGAACATACACCATAGGTGTGATTGGCAAAGGACAAAAAAGCAGGAAACTATACGGTGCACTTACGGTGGCGAGACCCCCCCCCCACACACACACAGTGACAATTTATATACATTTAATGAAAAAATTGCAATCAGTGCAAAACAGTGCACATTGAATTAGACTACTTCTGTTTCTTGGCAGACGTGTTGTCATGGTACCAAAATTTCAGTATTCGGTACCGATACCAGTAAAAATCAACGGTTCTTCTCGGTACCAATTTCGGTACCAAAGCAAAACACAAAAACATAAATAAAAAATTTGACTATACTTTCATTTAATTCAAACTGTGTACATATCTAATTTTAAAAGGCTTTTGAAAACATTTTAGAGTTATTCAGCAAAAAATAACATCTAAGTTAGCTAAAAAAAAAAAAAAAAAAAAAAAAAAACAGAACTGCTTTTCTGACTGATATGACACAATGTTAACCATTTGTTCATTCTCTAAAATGCATATCTTAGATTCATAATTCATTTAGAAGCCTCTTGTGTGTAAAAATAGCAAATAGCATTATGTTCTCTTGTTTTTTTAACCTAATAAAAGTTATAGGAGCATTAAATAGTTAATAAACTTCATTCTAATGCCCATTATATTTATAGTAGTTATAATTCATTATACGATTAACTCACTGATCTATAATATATTCATATATAGATCAGTGGATTAACTACTCTAATAACAGCATTAATTTCAATCCGACATTCAAATTAAAATATTTAATAATATTCATAACAGAAGCGGTGTTTCCCACAGCCTTCCACTCTATTTTTAATGGCATATATATGCAAATTCATTTTCTGTCAGCAGGAGGCGCTTGTAGAGCGCGAGAGAGGTTTCCTCAGTAACGGCTGTAATCAGATAAGCGCTCCTTTCCTTAATTTCTCCTTTTGATGTAGTCATGTCTCACTGCTTTTCTGAAGAGAGCGCATCTGCGCACCTTTCGGATAGCGCATCAAGAACCGGGTTGACCGGGCGCTCGGTACCACCGGTACTTAAAAAAAACCTGGTTCCGTAATGTTTTCATTTTTTTTTTAGAACCGACTTGGTACCGAAGTACCGGGTCTTTCGACAACACTACTTGGCAGCAAGCTTTTTCAATGCTTTCAACTGCAGCTTTTGAGAAGTCAGAATACGATTCCATAGGTTATATTTCAGCACGAATTTCGCGAATGGACAGTGACTCTTAAGAAGCCCGTAGAACGCGTTCATGTCAAGTAAATTTTTTGGGAAAAGCGCATGAAATTGCGGCGAGCGTTTGTAACCTTGCACGTAGAGCGCTCTTCAGAGCTAAGATACATCGTTACCGGGGAACTCGACCCAGATCAGTTTTAAGCATTCATTAAAGTGAATCGGTTTAAAGGAGTCATTAGTTCGCAAATCGAACGTGTCATTAGTGGACAGATATGCTCCGCACATATAACGTTACTCCCAAATATATTTTTAGGTCGCACAGATTAAATTTCAGGAGCATATGCGACAAAAATGTTGGAAATTTCTAGCCTTGTAGAAGCTGCTAAGCTTTCTAGCTAGAAGTAAGCAATAACCAACATGGCGTTACTTTGCTAAGTTAGCCCAGAATCGTTTAACATTAATGTTATGGAATCATGACAAAATGATCAATAGATTGGTTAAATTTTACTAGACCTGCACATAAAAATGAAAGACAATATATTGGATTTGATCACCTGAATCATCCGTGTTCTCTGTCTTCGTCAGTCAACTGAAGCTGTTCACGTGAGTAGATGCTTGAGTGTGTGCGCATTCATAACGGTGCGCGTACACTTTGAACTTCAATCGTGACAAATGATTGGACTACTTGCGGAGTGACATGACAACATGAATCAGAGGCACAAAAAACGTTGACAGCGGTGAGCGGTCATTATGTTTACCAATACCCGACCCATCGCAACCCCCCACCCCTACTTTTTTTTTTTTTTTTTTTTTGCATGATTTACAAGAGCATCATTTTCAGGTCAGAAAAGCCGGATTTCCAGATTTTTCCGGAAGAATCACACCCCTGATACACATAAATTTAAATAAAATAAATAAAAGCTATTTTTCAAAATTTTCTCCCAAAGACGAACCCCGCTGGCCGGTCAGTGGTCCCTTTCTCTGTGTCAATGCTGATTTATAACCCACGTGTCCGCAAGTTCGCTTGGGTGAGCGCGGAAAATATGACGTCATCGCGGTTTTGCCAGAAGTTCGCTTTGAGTGTGCGTGAACTCATTTTGCGTGGCGGAGTGCACAGCATTTTTTGTAATTTTCCACATAGCTCTGCATCCGAACATGCACAAATTCAGGGCGATACTAGCCGAACATGCATGCCTGTGTGAAACAGAAGCAGTTTAATGTGAAGTTCAAACTCCCTCAGGTGCTTTTTGAGGGAAAACGTTTTTTTTTTTTTTTTTTTTTTTTGGAAAAAATTATTTGCATAGTTTGTCCAACACTTCTTATTTGAAGTATGTATTTTTTTTTTTTGTAAAAAATAGAATTCATTTAGATATTAATTATACACTATTTGCTTAAAGTTGTCTTGTGTTTGATGCGAAAAAAAGCCAATAGTTTAAGATTGTTTTAAGTTTGTACATAAAGAAATTATTAATTCATCAACTCATTCATCACAAGATTTTAGGTTGGGGGTTCTGTACGCGTGGGGGGGGCGGTTCTGCAAACCAAGCCAGTCGATTTGGTCAGTCAAACTTTTAAATACATTTTAGCATTTCTGTAGTAAACATACAAAGTCACAATCCATGTACCATTAAAAGTGGTTTTACCATGATTAGCGCAGCAGCAAGCGCGTGAGGTTGCCATGGCAACCAGATACATTGCGAGTAAATTACTTGTAAAAGCTTCGCTTTCTATTTCTGCTGCACTAGCAAAAAATACTTTGAAAAGAATGCACCATAAACATGTTCGCCAACAGAATCGCAAAGTAGATTGTAAGCAAATTAACGAGTGAATTGCCCACGGCTTTAAAACCGGTATCTTTTGGACATTACTCAAGTTAAACGCACTGGAACACAAACACATTTAGTAACGTTAAATCTTACTGAAAATGGCCGATTAAGCAGTTTATATTCTGAAATATATTTCTAGGTTGTGTTCTGTGTGCATTAAATTACATTTGGATGTAAATGGTCCTTTTCCTAACATAAATGTAAAACACTGAGCTGCTAAGGGAGCGTCTAATGGATCACCTTTAAGACACTTTCGGGTTCTGGAGTCAGGCATCTAGCTTCATTTGTCTTTATTTTGGTTAGGCACAGATTCCTCTGCAGTTGTTGTATATTCTGAAAAAAAAATCCAGTCATGTCATGCAACAGGCAAGCATAGGCTATTATCCGCCAAAAGCAGATTCATCACGCACCAGCTTCTTATGCAAATAAGATTGGGAAAGCCTATTAGTAAGTTTTATTTTATTTATTAACTTACTTACAATAAATAACAATAAAATATATTAAAATAACTACTTTATGTGCATATTTACTTTTGAGTTGAAAACATTATTAATTATCAAATAATTAGTAAAATCTTTCAATCGTTAGGGGGGCAACAATTGAAAATATTAGGATATTTTGCTAATTACTTATTGCAAATTGTTGCAATTATATGCACCTCAGCATTGTAATACATTATAAACCAGTATGAGTTGAGTGTAAATTTTAATTCAAATTATTAAATGGATGCCACCTTAATTTTATTAAAAACAAACCCTACACCTACGCTAATCCTACCCAATACTTTATTTTCAACTTTTTGATGATTTTCTTTAATTTTATTAAAAATAAATGCTTTTCTGATGTGATGTGATTTGAAGTTTGAAAAGGGAGAAAAAAGTTCGCCAAAAGGCAGATTCGAACCCAGGTTGATCACGTCAAAAGGAATTAAATGACAAACGCTTTACTATCTACACCACTGAATTTGACAGTTGACAGCCGTCTTTTGTTATGTTGACTAGGACAATCACAATCCGCCAACAATACCAGTACTTGCACTTTTTTTTAGTGTAAAATAGATGCCGAATTTATTTATTTATTTTTTCCCCAACAGTTAAACAGTTGCCCACAGAAAAAAAAAACAGGGGGTGCTGCAGCACCCTCAGCACCCCCACTGCCCGCGCCTATGCAGTCGCTCCATTGTTGCTTCAACGAATAGTGCACCGGCGAACGCAGCAAGTATGAAAGCCTCTTCTGTTTGGGAAGGTGCGCTCGCAGTCAGCAGAGGCTTGCGAAGTGGAGCCAGAAGAAAGTATAAATCCTGCTTAACTTTGTTTGTTGTCATCTTCTAAATAATGCCGCGAGTGGGACTGAGGAACTGACATCGGTTGCATCTGTGCAGTGCGACCTGATGCAGCCCTACTTCATCCATGCCGAAATGTTCTCCAGGCAGCCTGTGATCAATGCAACTACTGTTGGATTGTTTGGCTGAAATAAAAGATAGAGATGTGTGTCATCAGCATAGCAATGTTAGAAGAGGTGGGGTCCAAGAACTGATCCCTGAGGAAACCCTGTGACCAACTGATGTTCTTTGGATACCTCTCCTCCCCAGGAGACCCTGAAAGACCTACCTGTGAGATAAGATTCAAACCAGTGGAGTGCATATCATGTGATGGTAGACAGGAGAATCTGATGATTCACAGTATCAAAACTGGCAGATAGATCCAGCAGAATGAAAACTAATGATTTAAAATTAGTTTTCGCAATCTGCAGGGTTATCCCAGCTAAAATGTTATTGTTCTAAAAATGTTCAGAAAACATTATATGTTCTGGTAATGTTTTCTGTGGCAAGTTTTTAGTTCCCAGAATGTTCTGCTAAAATGTAGGATAATATTCTCTAAAATAACATTCTAAAAATGTTTATTGATAACATTTTAAGAACATTATCTCCTTATGTTCTAATTAAGATTTAAACGGGAAACTTTCCATTGGACATTGAATGTGGACTCAAATGTTGCTCAGATGTCAAATTTTGGTTGAAAGTAAAAACCCAACCTTTGTTTGATAAAGATCCAACTTAATTAAATAACTCCAAAAACAACATTACCAGCTTCACTTATTATAAACCAGATTGACTTTATTTCTGTCATACATTTACTTTTAAACAGACATCAACATCTAAACCTCTGTTAATCTCAATAAGAACTTTTGTAATAGTTTGGTTTGACGTCACCATTATGGTGATCAATGGTTGCTTTAGTTGTGCAATTTGACACTTGAGTTTTCAGTGTTTTTCTCTTGCTGGTGTGCCAATATTTGTTATGGCAAAAACAGCAAGAGAGAGAGTGTGATTTGATGGTATTGGTAGTTTGCTGCTGATTAAAATATCACATAGCTGAATAGTTATCTGATTTCATTTGGTCTAATCTCTGGTATTAGTTGCACATTGTTTATTATTATTGCAACTCAGTGGTTCAACAGACTAAGATCCATCAGAAATTTAGTCAAACAAGTTTTTATTTTATTCTTGAAATGGTCTGCACACAAACATCAAGAATCAGTGTATGAATCTTAACAATGGTGACATGCTTTATGCTGCAATGTATTATGGGTGCATCATACCAAACTCATCATTGGCTCCCAGAATGCATTGCGACATGAAGCATGTCACCATTGTTGAGATTCATACACTGATTCTCGATGTCTGTGTGTGTCTAATCATTCAGTAGTTTTAAAATGATTCATTAACAAAATGGTTTAAAATTACAGATAGAAATGCAGATTCTCTGATTTATGCTGGGTACACACCAAAAGATAATCGGGCTAATTTCCCCCCTTCCGACAATCCTAGTTATGTCCCGATTATCTGAATGGTTCTACAGATTATTTTATCAGATTTTCTCTTGGTGTGAGGTGTGTTAAGAGTAGTGATGGGAAGTTTGGTTCTTTTCCGCGAACCGGTTCTTTCGGACGGTTCGATTCAGTAAACCGGTTGAAAAAAACGGTTCACCGGTTCTTTTACACTCGACGTAATGACATCATTGGCGAAGACGTAATGGCGTCAAGTCTATCAAACATTCAAATATATAAAGTCAGTAATCATAACTTTAGTCAGTTAAAAACCTCATAATCATGAAAAGTTTACAATTAAGTTTTGCAACAACGCACCCAAATACAGTAACAGAAGTAATGTGCATACGAGGATTTAAGTCTTGAAGATATAAAGTAAATAAATTAGGTGTCATCAGCGCAGAAACCATGATCCACTTACTATACATAATCCATTGCAATGTATTTGTTATTAAATAAAACTTACGTTTCGCCAGATTGCCCTTCATTCAAGCCCTCGGTTTACCCGCGCTCCTAACATTAGCACAGAATCAGTTCAGAATCAATCACCAAAAGAAACAGTACTATCATCAGCTCATCGGTTTCAGTCTGCTTTACGCTGAATCACGCATGCGTAGTATCATCAGCTCATCGGTTCTCGAATCGGACGTGTCCGAAGGAAACGGTTCTCGGTTCAGTGTACTGGTGATCCGAAAACCGATGCAAACCGGTTCTTGGACTCGTGAACGAGAACCGCTCTAACCGACTCGCTGCAGTTCAGTATCATCAGCTGCTCTTCGTGTTCATGTTCTATTTACTACAAACTCAATTTGTGAATGTGTCATCGTTAACTATAAATACAGTACAGATATTTCATAAATCATCCCTTATTCCTATTAAACATAGTCTTTAGAGTCTTAATTATTGTCCAACTTCCCTGAAAACCCCTTTGGCCTATAATCTAACAATCTACAATTTAACAAAATATACAGATTAGGTACATTCATCTTTAAAAAAAAAAAAAAAAAAAAAAAAATATAGTTATTTCATCACACTTTCTGATGTTTAACAAAACACTTGAAAAATTACACGCATGCGCAGTATCATCAGTTCATCGGTTCTCAAATCGGACGCGTCCGACAGAAACGGTTCTCGGTTCAGTGTACTGGTGATCTGAAAAACCGATGCAACCGGTTCTTGACTCGAGAACGAGAAACCGCTCCAGCAGTGGGCGTATACGTTCGTCATCTGACTCGGCTCGGTGTTCATATTCAGTTCTCTCTTCACAGCAGTTCAGTCAGTGTACTGTTTGAGTAAATGAATTACTCCGGGATATTGGTTTATTTTGACTCAGAGGGAGTGTCAGCCACGTTAAAAAAGTTAACAGCTTAAGTAATTTGTGAATTAATGCTTATTGGAGACACAAACCATTTCAAACGATTCAGTTTGATTTGGTGAACTGGTTCAACCGGTTCACTAAGAAGAACCGGTTAAATCGAACGATTCGTTCGCGAATCGGACATCACTAGTTAAGAGTGTCCAAACCTGATCGGAAGAACGTCTGAGCCGCCCTGATCGCGAATCGTAAATATTCAACATGTTTAATATTTACGATCAGAAATCCTGATGTGTGGGGGGAACCCCGAGGACAAACACACGCACGCTCAGGAGATTATCATGTGAAACGAAACAATATCCAATCAGAAAGCAAGCTGATGGTAGACGGAAGCAGTCATGGTGAAATTGATGTGGACAGCACATTTTTCAACCCTTTTCTTTTTTTTCCGTGAATTTTCTGTGAAAATCATTCCAAACACTATCATTGCAATTTCTTATTTCATATTGTCCGCCATGCTTATTCTGAAGTCTTGCAAGATTTCCTGTGTTCACAGTGAGACTCTGGTTGAAAATCTGTTCATGTGTGGTGTGCTGTCTTTGTCACATCATGGCACACCACACACTATAGGAGCAAAACAGTTAAATCTAGGATTTTTTATCCACATGTTTGTGGTCTATCACATTTTGAAAATCTTATAAGATGTAAAAAATATTTTGGTGTGTACCAAGCATAAAACTGCTAGATTTTACGCTGTTGAAACACATTTACTGTTGTCACTAATATGAAATGAATAGTGTAGATTACATTCTAGATGAGATCAGTGGATCAGATCATTACATTGTATATTTTAACATCAGCAAGTTGCCAACATCACCTGATCACATTTTACAACATCCATATCTTCATTGAGAAACTTAATCTAGCTAACTCCTTTTTTCCCTTGGTGCAAAAGTCAGCTCTTCTCTTATTTCAACAGGTCCTCTAGTTAGAGAAATATGCATCATCTTTCTGACTGGTTTAGTGGTTTTAAGTTAGCATGAAGAAAGCATGAAGTGCTCCAAAATTTCTTGGTAAACGGGTGCAGTGACTTTTCAAAAAACACAATGGACCAACACCAGCAGATGACATTGCAGCCCAAATCATCACAGACCGTGGAAACTTAACACTGGACTTCAAGCAACTTGGGCTATGAGCTTCTCCACCCTTTCTCCAGACTCTAGGACCTTGGTTTCCAAATGAAATACAAAACTTGCTCTCATCTGAAAAGAGGACTTCAGACCACTGGGCAACAGTCCAGTTCTTCTTCTCCTTAGCCCAGGTGAGACACCTCTGACGTTGTCTGTGGTTCAGGAGTGGCTTTAACAAGAGGAATACGACAACTGTAGCCAAATTCCTTGACACGTCTGTGTGTGGTGGCTCTTGATGCCTTTACCCCAGCCTCAGTCCATTCCTTGTGAAGTTCACTCAAATTCTTGAATTGATTTTGCTTGACAATCCTCACAAGCTGCGGTTCTCTCGGTTCGTTGTGCATCTTTTTCTTCCAGACTTTTTCCTTCCACTCAACTCTCTGTCAACATGCTTGGATACAGCACTCTGTGAACAGCCAGCTTTTTTGGCAATGAATGTTTGTGGCTTACCCTCCTTGTGAAGGGTGTCAATGATTGTCTTCTGGACAACGGTCAGATCACTAGTCTTCCCCATGATTGTGTAGCCTAGTGAACCAAACTGAGAGACCATTTTGAAGACTCAGGTAGTGGTGGGCAGATCAAGGCTTCGTGAAGCAATGAAACAGTTGAAGCAAATGTCCCATACTAGCTGTGTCCCAAAGTTGAGTGTGCAGACTTCGAAAGACCAGACCTCCGAAGTGCACGAAGGGTCCTCTGAAGTGCGTGAGATGCTCCGCCTTCACAGGATTTCCTAATTCCGCCACCAGCTGTTTCCGATCAGCGCTCTGTCGCATAGCAACGGTGCGAGAAGAGCGCTGACGAGAGGACAGTCCTGCCAGGACAGGTGGAGCCAGAACTATTCATTTTTGTTTTTATGTTTTACGTCGTAATGGAGGAGACGGTTATGAACCTCAGGCTTAACCAAGACCGAGGCCAGGTAAATTACACTGGTTTGCTGCGATCTTTGTCGGATTACAACTTTAAATGCAGGTACTAGCTTGGAGCTTACTTGAATATGTAATGATACATACGAAAAACTACAAAATACACACATAGCAGTTAAAATGCTGACTGATATCTTATCTTAAGGTGCAATTTTATGTAGTTTATTGTCTTGACCATATGTAGACAGGTTTACAACCCATATTTTTTTAGGCAGTTAACCATAAAAATAAAACTGTATTTAAAAAAAATAGAGCATAGTACAGCTTAACCCTCTGGAGTCGATTAACGCGTATACGCGTTTTGGGGTATTTTCTCCTGATAACCCCGAAAAGGACTTAAATTACACTTTCAGTTTTGATCGTACAGATAAGTGCAATACATCAATCGAATCTGTAAAGGGTCTACTTTTTTTTGTATACAGACATAATAACAACAAAACTTTGTGCACTTATAAAATAAAGATAACAAACAAGGAGTGCTGTCTGCAGCCTTTGTCTGCGCTGATCTTCAGATACAAATGCGTCATTAAAATGAACTGTAACTCAGTGAATACTCAACGAAGAGACATGAGAGAGATATCTATAGAAAGCCTGACATGTCTACTTTTAAACTAAACAAGTGCTGCTGAAAACAAATATTCTGTGATAAAGTAATCCATATGAAAACAACGCGATGTCCGTTTTTCACGTCTCCCTTCATTATCTTCTAATGCGACCACGCCCCCGCGCCGAGCGCGCTTTTGAGATTCAAATGTTTCACTGAAGCGCGCTGCTTTTGAATACGCCCACACAACAGAAGACAACGCAGCGAGACTGTTCTTCAATTTTTATTATTTTACTGTTTGCTTCGCAATGAGAGGAATAAAACATAATTCACCCCAAAAAGATGTGATTGTGGTTGAGGATTTGAGATTTGGATTTCCTCAGAAAAAAGAATGAAGCACTTTATTCAGCAGAGATCATAAACATGAGTAAGTCTCTTTTTATTTATTTATATACTTGTACTAGTTTTCACATAACGTGTAAACATTTTACTAGTTAGACTTTTTCCAAAGACTTTTTCCAAACTATAATTCCTGACTAAATGTATAATCAAATGAAATATTATGAAGTTTCAATAACAATATACACTATTATACCATTCAAAAGCTTGATGTAAATAATATAAATGTAACAATAAATGTAACTGTAACAAATGTAACAATCATTGCTGTTCTTTCAATTTATCCCCCCTAAAAAAACTAAAAAAAAAATATTCTCAGCTCTTTTCAACATTAATAATAATAATAATAATAATAATAATAATAATAATAATGATGATGATAATAATAACAATAAATGTTTTTTTGTAGAAAATAAGATTGTTAAAAGGATTTCTGAAGGATTGTGTGACTGGAGTAATGATGCAAAAAATTCAGTTTGAAAGTCAGCTTTGATTTTTCCTAATAAACTGTTTAACTGCACTCACAAGTGAATATTAAATTATGTTGTGGGATAATAAAATATATTCTAAATAAACTACAAACATAAAATTATATACATTTATTTTGTCCTCACATTCTTTCTTGTAACTCATCCCTCTCAGTGACACAGCTGACTGAATGGCTCATTATGCAGCTCATTATGCAGGCCTTTGTCTTCTCAGGTGTGAATTCATGATAGTTGACGCCTACTCGCATATGACTTTTACCAACAAAAAGTGTCTTAGAAAATTTAAATCAATATATTGTTGTCTGTAAGTGAGTAAACAAGATGATTTTCACATCATTTAGAAAAAAAAAATTCTAGGCTACAAGCTCCAGTTCTCAAAATTCCTGGGAACCAATTTTCTGTATGTGTTTTTATTGCCTTATTCAAGTGATTTAACATTTTTAGTTTTTCACTAACCACGCATAACATTTTTTTTCTCAAAAAGCACAATCATGTACATACATGCTGCTCACATATTATTATAGCCCAGTTTGTGCTGATTACAGTGAGATTAGACTTTAGCCATTTAGATATTTATAAGAAACTGTGAAAAAAAAAGCACAAATGTCAGGGCATGACAAAACTAAGAAATGCCCAAAAAACACAATTACACCAAATAAAGTTAATTTCCAGCAACTTTAAATGTAATAACCTTGAACATATTTAGAAGTAAAGCTGCAACATACACAGAAGTGCAGCAGTATTATTAATGTAAAACCATCCTGACAAATTCTCTTTTTCAAGACAATACTGCACATACCTTTAATTTTACTCTCAATACCTGAAGTATATTAGAGTATGCAAGATAATACTTTTACTTAAAGGATAGTTCAGCCAAAAATGAAAATCCTGTAATCATTTACTCGCCCTTCCGTTGCTCCAGGTTTGTAATTTATATTTTTGGGTAAACTATCCCTTCAGCTAAGGTTTTAAATATTATGAGTAGTAGTTTTTCCCCAGTCTGGTATTAGTAGTTACAAAAAGTAGTTTACTAAAGTATGTCAGTATTTCTTTACTAATTATGTTGTCATAGCTCTAAACAATTTCTCTTTTCCTTCTTTCCCTAAATCAGACCAGACCCCTGTACTGCAGGACAAAAGCTGAATGTGCCAGATCTGGACAGGTGTTTTATGGTTTTTAATGGTTTTGGCCCTGACAGTGCTGCTGGATCTACTGGGAAGTGAACGGCAACAGTGATGGTGTGCCACGATCCAGATCCTGGTGTTTCTCTCCTGTCTGCCAGCGGTACATCATACAGAAGGTCTCCAGAGTGTTTGACATGTGCCTCGTTCCACTGTCACCACATTGTCCTCCGAGTCGGAGGTGCTGGCCATTCACCAAGAGTTTGACCTCCTGATGACGCCAGAACACACGGAGGCAGGGCCGGGCTCAAACTGATGTTGTTTTTCTGATGTTAAACCTGAGCTATGTTGTAAATGGTTGTAAAAGGTACTTTCTATTATGTATAGAACAATTTGTTTTAATGTGTAAAAAAGTATTTACAGGACAAACAAATAAACATATAAAAGAATGTTTTGTGAAAAAAATTATAAGCTTGCAGCATACAAGCACTTTTCTTTTATTTACACATGTGAATATGCAAAACAAAAATACAAAATGTACAGAAAGTACTCAGGCTTATTTACGAATAAATTACACACACAAAATGAATAATGTATACAATTTATGCATTTAATTTTTAACTTGCGTCACAAAAATTAAACTACAGAAATTAGGTTGTTTCATTGACAATATGACATTTAAAAAAATATATTGGAAAAACTGTAACGTACTCATTTTCTCCCCACTGTTTTCTCTTGGCTAATGAAGAATGTATTTGTTTGAGTTTGATGTCCTCCCTGTCCACTCACTCCCTCACCTGTCTCAGGACACTTCACAAATAAACCATGCCTGTTAACAACACATGCTCACTTTCTCCAGAATAGTATTAAAATATGGAGACAGATTAGTCTCAAATATAATTCACGCAAAAAACACGATTCACACATGCGTAAACAATTTCACATGCATGAAACCTAATTCACGTACACACAAAAAAAAATTCACGTGCGTGAAAAAAAAAAAATATATTCACAAAAAGCCATTCACATGCGCAAAATAAAATTATATATTCATAAAATACATTTCACAAATGCAAAACACAATTCGTAGATATACAACTGTGCAAAAAAACCTTTGAATGTTTAAAATGTACGAGTGTCTGAATGTACAAATCGTCATTTACTACGAATCTACTCGGATTTGTGTGTGTGTGTTTTTGAGACTTTCCTGGCAGAGCTCTCTTCCCACGTGGGTCTGTCGTACTCTTTAGCCAATCAGATGCGAGCTTACCATTCAACCCAATCATATCATAACCCACCGAGAGTGCAGTCAGAAGCTCGCAGGCAATCGGGGAGACGTCAAGAGAGAAGCCCATAGAAGCCCTGGCGTTACATTTTAAAATACTATACAAAATAACTAATCAGAATACTTACTCCTCCTCACTCACGCCAAAGAACTCCCCGCTCAAGCTCGCCGTCTCTGCAAGATTAACGATGGCAGTTTGCACGCACAGCTACTAGAAGATTTACATCTGTCAGACAGGTTGCTGACGTCATCAAGCTTAGTTTGAGTCTGCGTCAGAAACGGAAGTTCTAAAAATCGCTAAAAATGGGCTTCACTTGTCTCAATTGAGTTCCAATTGGGTCGCTGTGTCCATTTCTTTTACTGTCTATGGGATTACTGATGTAAAGCACTAATTGCCGTTCTAATTAATCCATATTGCGCAAAAGTTGCGCAGAACCGTGCTCCTTGAATGCACTCTCAGTGGCTTATGATATGATTGGTTGAATGGTAAGCTCGCATCTGATTGGCTAAAAAGTATGACAGACCCACGTGGGAAGAGAGCTCTGCCAGGAAAGTCTCAAAAACACACACACACACAAATCCGAGTGGATTCGTAGTAAATGATGATTTGTACATTCAGACACTCGTACATTTTTAAACATTCAAAGGTTTTTGTGCACAGTTGTATATCTACGAATTGTGTTTTGCATTTGTGAAATGTATTTTATGAATATATAATTTTATTTTGCGCATGTGAATTGCTTTTTGTGAATATATTTTTTTTTCACGCACGTGAATTTTTTTTGTGTGTACGTGAATTAGGTTTCATGCATGTGAAATTGTCTATGCATGTGTGAATCGTGTTTTTTGCGTGAATTATATTTGAGACTAATCTGTCTCCATATTAAAACAAAAGAAATTGAAAACATTTATGAAAAAAAGACAGGTTTACAATCTTAACATTAGAAAATATGACACAGCAGGACATGCATACAAAATACTGAAGTGCTAAAGTTTGGTTAAAACATTTGTAGACATATCTTGAATGACAGCACTTCAAAAACACAACAAAGGGAAAGACCATTGCCTTATATAATGGCTCTCTTATTGTTTGTGGGCTTTATGTTTAAAAAACCTGGCTTTAAACACTTTCGCTAGGTATTTGAGTAAATGAAAACACAATACTTACATTTCAATGTGAAGTCCTCCACAGAACTCTCACCTACCTCTGAATATAAACACCTTCGTCCTATGCACGCAAGTGATTCTGGGATATGGAAGGGTGCGAAGTGTCCATAAGATGTACACTCCATTTCCATGGGAAATGAAGGGCACATTTGAAGTCGCTTTCGAAATTCGTCAGCCTTCGTCGCGCCGCGGTGACACATTCGCACTTCAAATGCGGTCTTCGAAGTGCGCATTCTGACTTTGGGACAGCTTACGTCGTGACGCTGTGACGCAATCGCACTTCACATCCGCACTTCGGAGTCCACACACTTCAGTTTGGGACACCCTTCGTCGCGCCACTGTGATGCATTCGCACTTCAAATGCGCACTTCGGAGTCCACGCACTTAAGTTTGGGACACAGCTATTGTGTCGAGGCTTCGAATCAATCCGACACCCGTCTCAACGGTGACACCTAGTGGTCTCTTGCAGGTGTTGATCTGAAACAACCTTGACAACGAGCCATTAAAAAAATGTGTTGTTTTTATTATTATTATTTTTCTAATATGTGAAGCTTGTAACCTGTAGGCTTCTCACTGTGCATAATGTTATTTTAGTCATGAAAAATGAATATTAATAAAAGAAATCAAGCCACAATGTCTCACTTTTTTAGAGATTTTTATTAAAAAATATTAATTTCTCTGCTGTGGAAGAACTTAGCCTACATCTTTTTTTACAGATAATTTCTCCAGCCTTTGAAAAAATCCTCTCACAAGGGAAACTTGTTGCTGGCATGCAAAGATATTTTTTAGCAAGGACATACAAATAAGGAAAGATTACTGCTCTCTCTTTCCAGTAAATTAGGGGATCATGAGTTCTGGACAAAAAGGCATCATGGAGGTATTTTTTCACTTCCACTGTGGCATCAGCTGTAGCATTGTGTATCATCTGGGTTTCATGGATATGATTATCAAAAAGTTCCCATAAACTGTCCTGTGTTTCTACTGGTGTTGATGGTGATGATGATGATGGTGATGATGGGCCTGATGTTGACATTTGTGGCTCTGAATAAAAATTAAAACAGCAATTAGTAACAAATCCTACACTGACGGCATATATGAAGTATATATTATATGAATCAGATTACATATAACATAGACTGAAACTGCTCACCAGGAGTTGTGTTTGAATGCGTCAGTGAAGCACACTCCAGTGTGATGTGCATTTCAGCGTCCTGGGCTTTGGCAGGATTTCCAAATCCCACTTTTTTGAACCTTGGGTCCAGCAGTGTAGCCAGTGCCAAGGCTCTAAAACTCTCATAACCTCCACATCTGGAGTGCAGACCTTCTGGCAGATGTGAGCCTATGAGCCAAAACAGGAGAAAATCATATTTATAATAATAACAATAATATTGACAGTTATGGCCAATTACATGGGTAGTATTGTCATTGTGGCCTACCTAATTGTACAGTTGATTCCTACGTTGCATTTCCTTTTTTCTGTGCAAGCTTGTGCTGCAACATCCTGTACAGTGGTATAAGCTTTGAAGCAGACACTCTCTGTTCCTCTGACATCTCTGTTGTTGCTAGTTTGAATGGTTGCAGTAGTGACAATGATTGTTGAATAATGTCATACTCAAGACTTGTCAGGGGAGCAGTATCATTGTTTAAATTTGAAAGTGCAGCACCAACTATCTCACGTTGGTCATACAAGCATTGTACCATGTTGAATGTGCTGTTCCATCTCTTCTCAACCTCCTGTATCAGTTTCAGAGTTGGTCTGCCCATCAAGCCCTGCATCTCCACAAGCTTGTCCTTTGCTTTGCAGCTGGATCTGAACAACCCCACTATCTTTTTGGCCTTCTGGCGTATTTCATTGATGACTGGGGTTTGATCTAGAGCCTTTTTCACAATCAAATTTAAATTATGAGCAAAACAGGGGCGAAGGTGGAGTAGCTGGGCGCATAGGATCATGTTGGATGCATTGTCAGTCACCATGCACTGAACTTTGGAGGTTATTCCCCACTCAGCCATTAGCAAGGCTTTAGCCCTCATGAGATGCTGGGCTGTTTGGTTTTGGTAAAACCTCCTTACACCCAGTACAACAGTTGCCATTTTTGCCTCTGGTGTTATGTAATAGCAAGTTACACCAAGATATCCATCCATATTAATGGAGGACCACATGTCAGCCGTAAGGATAACAAATTCTGCCTTTTGTAAGTCCTCCATTGTCTTCTCTTTTTGCTTACCTATCGCTGACCATTGTTTAAGCACCTTCCGGGATAGGAGGACATAGCTTGGATCAAGCTTGTTCACAAAGGCCCTGAAACCCTCATCCTCCATGATGGTGAAGGGCTGCAGATCCTTCACCACCATGTTTAGAAGAGCCTCATCCAATTCCCTCTGTCTGCCTTTTAAAAGAGAAGATAAAACATACTTTAAGACAAATACATTGAAAAAATACAGCTTCAAATAGTACACAGCTATTAAAAGTAGCCTACTGGTTCATTATTTGGATACCTTCATAAACAAAGTTATGTTATGAACGTTTATGCTCAGTGTGCGGAGGAAAATCAAATGGAATGTAGAACTACAACAATTAGGAAAACCAAAATGATGTCTTCACTGGCTGTAGATTGGGTGCTCATATGTAGACCTATAAAATGTATATTCACACAATAGTATATTATATTGACAACATATTATTTTATATTCACATTGGAGCTGTTTTTAACATGATTGGCAGTTGTGATTGGGACATTAGGTTGTAGGGCTTAGGTTGACACAGGGCTATGGACTTTCTAAACAGTGTCCCAACAGTTTGTTATTATATTTCAATTATAATTATATTTCAAACAATGCATACCTTGCTTTGATGGCCCCCCAGCTAACAGGGAACGTTTCCAGAACATTCACTAACGTTCTTTAAAAGTTCTGTAAATGTTAGTACAAAACGTTATTAAAATAATGTTTTTGAAACGTTCTTATAACGTTATTAATGTTCTTGTAAGGTCGCTAGAAAACGTTCTAAGAACAACGTTCTCGGAACGTCTTCAGGATGTTATTTGCGCTTGATGAATGTTCTTATAATGTTGCTAGAAAACGTTCTAAGAACAACGTTCTCAGAACGTCTTCAGGATGTTATTTGCGCTTGATGAATGTTCTTATAATGTCGCTAGAAAACGTTCTTAGAACAACGTTCTCGGAACATCTTCAGGACGTTATTTGCTTTGATGAATGTTTTTTTAAAGGTTGAGAACAAACGTTCTCAGAGCAACGTTCTCGGAACATCTTCAGGACGTTATTTGCGCTTGATGAATGTTCTTATAATGTTGCTAGAAAACGTTCTCAGAACAACGTTCTCGGAACATCTTCAGGACGTTATTTGCTTTGATGAATGTTCTTTAAAGGTTGAGAACAAACGTTCTAAGAACAACGTTCTCGGAACATCTTCAGGACGTTATTTGCGCTTGATGAATGTTCTTATAATGTTGCTAGAAAACGTTCTCAGAACAACGTTCTCGGAACATCTTCAGGACGTTATTTGCTTTGATGAATGTTCTCTAAAGGTCGAGAGAAAATGTTCTAAGAACAACGTTCTCGGAACATCTTTAGGACGTTATTTGCCCTTGATGAATGTTCTTATAATGTTGCTAGAAAAACGTTCTCAGAACAACATTCTCGGAACGTCTTCAGTACGTTATTTGCGCTTGATGAATGTTTTTATAATGTCGCTAGAAAACATTCTAAGAACAACGTTCTCGGAACATCTTCAGGACGTTATTTGCGCTTGATAAATGTTCTTATAATGTTGCTAGAAAACGTTCTCAAAACAACATTCTCGGAACATCTTCAGGACGTTATTTGCTTTGATGAATGTTTTTTTTAAAGGTTGAGAACAAACGTTCTAAGAACAGCCTTCTCGGAACATCTTCAGGACGTTATTTGTGCTTGATGAATGTTCTTATAATGTTGCTAGAAAACGTTCTCAGAACAACGTTCTCGGAACATCTTCAGGACGTTATTTGCTTTGATGAATGTTCTTTAAAGGTTGAGAACAAACGTTCTAAGAACAACATTCTCGGAACATCTTCAGGACGTTATTTGCTTTGATGAATGTTCTCTAAAGGTCGAGAGAAAATGTTCTAAGAACAACGTTCTCGGAACATCTTTAGGACGTTATTTGCCCTTGATGAATGTTCTTATAATGTTGCTAGAAAACGTTCTCAGAACAACATTCTCGGAACGTCTTCAGTACGTTATTTGCGCTTGATGAATGTTTTTATAATGTCGCTAGAAAACATTCTAAGAACAACGTTCTCGGAACATCTTCAGGACGTTATTTGCGCTTGATAAATGTTCTTATAATGTTGCTAGAAAACGTTCTCAAAACAACATTCTCGGAACATCTTCAGGACGTTATTTGCTTTGATGAATGTTTTTTTTAAAGGTTGAGAACAAACGTTCTAAGAACCAGCCTTCTCGGAACATCTTCAGGACGTTATTTGTGCTTGATGAATGTTCTTATAATGTTGCTAGAAAACGTTCTCAGAACAACGTTCTCGGAACATCTTCAGGACGTTATTTGCACTTGATGAATGTTTTTTAAAGGTAGATGGAAAACTTTCTAAGAACAACATTCTCGGAACGTCTTCAGGATGTTATTTGCGCTTGATGAATGTTCTTTAAAGGTCGATAGAAAACGTTCTTGGAACATATTTAGGAGGTTATTAAATTTGCACTTAATGAACATTCGCAATGTTGTGAGAAAACTATTTTAGAACAACATTCTTAGAATGTTTCTATCCTTTCACACATACATGCACGCACGCACGCACACACATACACACGCACCTCTTCGTATGTTCCTCTGAGATCCACACACACTCTCTCTCTCCCTCTCTCTCTTTTTGCTCGTCTCTGTCTACCCGCACCTGTTAGTCATCGCAATCAGCGCTCACGCTGCTTTGCGATGACACCTGTTCCCACTTTCTCCTTAAGGCTCACTCTTTATCTAGTGTTGGTTCAAGCAGTCCATTGTCGGATTATTGTTTCATGTCATGCGTTTCAACTATTGCTCTCTCCCATATAGCAAATGTCTTCTGGCCCAGATCCGGGCCACAAAATCACTTTTCCCTCGGCCCAAGTACTGCTAAGAATGACGGCCCTGAAGTGTCCCAAGAACTGGATTAAAGACTAGGGCCACACATGGGTCATAACCGGCCCGAATCTCAACCAGTTAATCAGCCTTAGCTGGCCCTGATCTGGGCCAGAAAAGGTTTTATTATTGGTACCAATTCTCAGCCTTAAGTAAACCATAATCCCCCAATCTGAGCCACACCTGAGCCTTATATAACCCAGACCCATACAGAATCTTAATATTTCAAATTATTGGCTTGTATATTACTATAATCACAAATATTCATTTTGTGACATGCTTTAGTAATCCAGACAGCAATATAGTGTTGGACCAGATCCGGCCCACATCTGGCCTGCGTGAGATCCATGTGGGCCACATGAGGGCCAGATCTGAGATGACATTGCAGTCTGGGAATGTACACACAAACCCATGGTAAACCAAATAAATATTTCATCATAATTGTTAAATGAAGTCTATCTTTCTCTCTCTCTCTCTCTTCATGTAAGGATTCTAAGATTATTTGTACCAAGAATAATAATAAAACATTTAATAAAATTATAATTAAGTGCAGTTTAATGCACTTGACTGATTTGCTTAATTTTGAAATGATAATGTTTTATTCTGTTTTGACTTGCCATTTCAAAGACTACATTTTAACAGTACTACACTTCATTAAAATGTCTGTGGTCATTTTATCATTATCATGATAAATTGTATTTATAAATAATATTGTATTTATCTTGTTTATCATGGGTCACATAATATGCTGCCAGATCTTAGCCTGATTTGGGCCACATATCACTGGACTGATCTGGGCCACACTCCTCCCACCAACAATCGGCCCTCATGTTGTTTGCTGGATCTCCGCCGTGCCGTCATTGCCACAATTGTCCCATCTCTGGCTGAAAGAGTACATGCCATTGCCGACAGGAGGCCAGCAGCGCAAGCTTGAGGCCACATTTGGGCCAAGTCTGTTTGCTATGTGGGCTTCTTGTCTATAAGATATTTGGAAGAACTCACCTTGTCCTGTCTGTCCGGTACAGTCTGTGTCTACTTGTCTTGTCTGTCCAGTACAGCCTGCATCTAAGTGTTCTCTGAACCCTGCCTCTGCTGCATGAGTACCTCTGCGTTTCCTAGCTGAGAGACCAACTAATCGGTGTCTTCCATCTCTACGGGTGACCAGATCTAAGTCTCCATCGAGACAGAAGGTTTTGACTGTTTTTTGTTTTCTTCAGCCCTGTGTGCTTCAATGACAGACAGCCTTGTTTTCCTTATTCATTAAAGACTGTTAAAGCCTGTGAACCTCTGCTTTTGGATCTTTCCCCCCCTTAAGACTGTGACAATATAATGTCTAAATTAATAATTAATTGCTAAATTTTCTTATGGTGTTATCATAAAACATTCTGAGAACAGTATTCATGTCCTTTTAATTGCAGGCTACTTTATGAAATTTGTCATTAATGATGGGTCTTTCTTGAATGATTCGTTCATTTTGAATGAATCTTTAATGTGACTCGGGAAGAACGAGACGTCTCGGGGAGAGATGCATGTGCAAAATTCTATAGGATCTGTACTGGTACTAGTAGTTCACCTGTTTCAGTCAATGCAGTTTTGAGCCGGAAAGAGAATTTATTAGTTTATCTCTCAAGTCTTCAGGTTTTTCAAGTTGTTCATTCATCACGTGACAGACCCATGAGCTTTAACCCATGCAGTATAAGTCAGAAAGAAACTTAATAATAATTATAACCAACTCTTTATTACATTTGTTACAGCATTCATTGTATGGAAATAACAACTGACATAAGTTCACACATTTATAAACTGCAAGAAGTAACAAGCTACAATTTGAGAACAGAAACGCAGTAGCCTAACTGTAAGATGATGATAATAATAATAATAATAATAATAATAATAATAATAATAATAATGACTATGCATCCGTTTGTAAGGAAGCTTGTAAATTAATTTATCTATCCAATGATGTCACGACACGTGTACGAATGGTAGGTTAAAGCCTTTTAGTCTTTATCCCTGTGTCACAATGTGCATACTATCCACCCTATCTGCCCTAAATAGTACTGAAAATTACTAATATCACATAGAATTAAGGATGGATATGCACATTGGGACACAGGCTATGATTAAAGCTGTCATGTGATGAAGGAATAACTCAAACCCGATGATTTGTCAGATAAGAGGTGAGGTGAGCTATTCATGGACCCAGGTAAAAAATTAATTAATATTTTCTGTTTCGTATAGCATTATAGTTTTGTATTGTTTGTAGTGTGATCAATGTTTGTGTAATTACTAGTAGACATGTTAGGGAAGTAATAAAATGAACAAAATAACTCAAAAAAAGATTTGTTCATTTTGCTGAACGAGACTCGTAGGTCCGAG
The DNA here is from genome assembly GCF_018340385.1 of Cyprinus carpio. Classification (NCBI taxonomy): domain Eukaryota; kingdom Metazoa; phylum Chordata; class Actinopteri; order Cypriniformes; family Cyprinidae; genus Cyprinus; species Cyprinus carpio. Next base: position 35,273,790 of record NC_056574.1, read on the forward strand.
TCTGTAAAAAGATCTGAACTTCACATCATTAGCTGTCATAATGTTGGGAGAAAAAAAATAAAAAAGTATGTATGTATATATATATATTATATTAATTACATATCTTTTATAATTTATTGAAGTCTCTTAATTGGCGTAAGTTAATGTCATGTAAAACATCTGCAGAAATTAGTTCATTTAACTCAAAAATTTAAAAAGTTATTTCAACTCAAAATATGTTAACTCAAAAGCTAATTAGGTTAAGCAGAACTCAATCAAATTAATTAATCTATACAGTCTATGATTATTACTTCTAAATGACTGATCACGAAATATGAATATTAAATATAAATTTATAAAAAAATAAATATGAGCTTAATTCATGATTTTAAAAAAAAAATTTTAATAAGTTATTTTTGTATCACACAGGACTAATAGGTTATGTTTTATGTCTTTCTTAACTAATTAGCCTAAACATTATTTTATTTTTATATAACTATTTTAATAAACGAAAATATAATATAATAAATACATTAATATATTTCATATTAAGCATAGTTTAGTCCTTTTAAAGTAATTAATTTTACTCGAGACAAAATATTATCTGGTCGTTTTTCAAAAAACCCGCGCAAATTTCAGTTAGTAACGTCTGCTCACTCATCCACGGATCACTTCACGGGATCACAACGGGACGGCTGGAAAATAACAGGTAAGCATTCGAACTTCTTTATTCCTATTTAAAGCCTTTTTTTGTGATTTTTATATATATATATATATATAAAAAATTTTTTTTTTTTTTCTTCTTCTCATAGCCGGACACAGACAAACCAGTCACGCAAATTGTATTTTTTAAACTAGAGAGATCACTGACAGGCCATATGAAACCATTCGCCATTTTGTGAGGGTTCGCGGTGGCTTGATTAACGTTAACTTACTTGATAATAGGCAGCTGATTTTGAAAATATCTGTGAATACTTCGATGCTTTTTGTCTTTGGATACCAATCTAAAGGTATGGGATATTGAAAATCGTCTATGCTATTATTGTTATCCTGAGTTATCCGATGTTAATTTATCAGGACTTGTCTTCGCGCCATTTCATGAGGCGTCATGTAACGTTAAGTTAGAGATTAACGTTAGCTGTGTAACTTTAATGCTATATATTTGTTATAATGTCAATATTAATATGAATTAGGGGAGCTGGTGTGTTGATATCATGACAACGATAACTTATCAACGTTAGAGATTTTGCTATTTCGTTTATATCAAGGGTGTCAAACTCAGAGGGCCGGAAGCCCTGTAAAGTTTTGTTCCAACCCTTCTCCAACACTCATACCATATAGTTTTAAAATAAGCCTGAAGGACTTCATTAGTTGGATCAGGTGCTTATTAGGGTTGAATCTAAACTCTGCAGGTCTCTGGAGTTTGACACTCCTGGTTTATATCATTGCATTATGTAAGTATATATGAGTAACGTTACTTAACACTTTTTAATAATATCATGCATGAATGAGAAAATAAAATGTCGATAATGTTAACAAGATAAGTTTTATTCAGTAAAATTAAGCATTAATTAATAAGGAACTGAGCGCTGTGCTCTGACACAAAAATTGTGTCAGCCAAGTCTCCAGGTTCAGGTTCAAGTCTTCATTCATCCCGTGACCGCCCCTTAGGTACGGTAATTGTTTCTCATGGGGCCTTAAAGGGTTAGTTCACCAAAAAATGAAAATTATGTCATTAATGACTCACCCTCATGTCGTTCCAAACCTGTGAGACCTCCGTTCATCTTCGAAACACAGTTTAAGATATTTTAGATTTAGTCCGAGAGCTCTCTGTCCCTCCATTGAGAATGTATGTACGGTATACTGTCCACGTCCAGAAAGGTAATAAAAACATCTTCAAAGTAGTCCATGTGACATCAGAGGGTCCGTTAGAATTTGTTGAAGCATCGAAAATACATTTTGGTCCAAAAATATCAAAAACTACGACTTTATTCAGCATTGACTTCTCTCCCGGGTCTGTTATGATCGCATTCACAGCACATCCGGTTCGCGAACGAATCACTTGATGTAACCGGATCTTCTTGAACCAGTTCACCAAATCGAACTGAATCGTTTGAAACGGTTCGCGTCTCCAATAAGCATTAATCCACAAATGACTTAAGCTGTTAACTTTTTTAACATGGCTGACACTCCCTCTGAGTTCAAATAAACCAATATCCCGGAGTAATTCATTTACTCAAACAGTACACTGACTGAACTGCTGTGAAGAGTGAACTGAAGATGAACACCGAGCTGAGCCAGATAACGAACGAACGCAGAGGCCATAGTGTGACATACGTGTAAACATAGATGACGACACGTTTTTTTTTTTTTTTAAACGTAGTCTTCGTTTGTATGTAGGCATAGGCAATTTATATATTTACAATACTTACTAAAATATAATGAATATTATTTTATTGCTTTTGTATTAGTTGTTTGAAGAGTAAAAAAAAAAAAATTGGTCGGTCTTAACGCAAATGTACAACCGGCAAGTCGGTCGGACTAAAAGCAAAAAAATATAAGCATTTGAGTCGGTCCTAAATTGACAGGGTCGGTCGGGTTACGGCAAACAAGAATATTTTTAAGGATGGCCTGAAAGATAATAAAGCACAGTAATAAAGGCAGCAACATATCAAAGAGAGGACAGAACAATAAAGACTATTAATAATCTTTTGATTACGCAGAAAATATAATTATATTATAATACTAAAAGCAGCCTAATAGAGCGACACATAGCGCTTATGCACATCCCATGCGCAGAATGATGAGCTTGAAACAACACGGAGTTACAGTGTGCAGGCTGCGCAGTCCTCCGAGCCATCAGTACAACACACAAGCTGCTCTGCTCGTTTTCATCTTCAGTTCTCTCTTCACAGCAGTTCAGTCAGTGTACTGTTTGAGTAAATTAATTACTCCAGGATATTGGTTTATTTAGACGCAGAGGGAGTGTCAGCCATGTTAAAAAGTGAATAATTTAAGTAATTTGTGGATTAATGCTTATTGTAGACGCGAACCGTTTAAAACAATTCAGTCCTGATTTGGTGAACTGGTTCAAGCGGTTCACTAAGAAGAACCTGGTTAAACGACACACAGTTTTGATTGCTGAATGGAGGATGACAGACAGCCACAGCAGAAAGAAGAGTTTATGTGAACTTGAATTTAAGGACTTAATATTAATCTGTACCTCACATTGAACTATAAAACTACTTAAGAACACTTCAGAAATGTTTTGATGCTTTATAATGTTTTTGTGCCTTTTGTGCTTTCGAGTTCAACAATAACACTGAATAGTATACGCACAAAAAGCACCTCCTGCTGGCAGAAAATTAATTTGCATATGCATATATGGGGGCAGGGGAGTGCTGCCACAAATAGTGTGTAAGACTGTGGGAAACACTGTATATATAAACAGAGCACTATGTTTACAATGTTTTTTTATTCTCATCCACAGGGAGACAGAAGTGGAGATGGAGTCTGACTTGGTATGCTGGTGACTTTGTTTCGTTTTATGAGGGGGGTGATTAATAATGTCTGCAAAACAAAAATACAACACACTCTGGAAAAGAGTGAAAAGAAATCAGCAGAAATCTGATTTGTCGCATGTAAACAACATTGACACAAGCTCTACTAGTCTGGAGAGCTTTAGTGACCCCCTCCAGCATGCACAGCCTATTGAGGGAATGCAGAGTGAATTTGAGTGTGATGTTGAAATGCAGGGGGCTCATGCAAATTCTGATTCTGATTCTTCTAATTCTGATTCAAGTTCTGATGATGCAGACTTGGGTGACAGGCCTTCTTTAGGTGTTAGACTTGCACAATGGGCCAATGAATTTCAGGTCAAACACAATGCAGTGGATGGCCTTCTTAAAATTCTTGGTGAACATCACCCAGAGCTCCCAAGAACTGCTAGAACATTACTTGGAACATCTGAAAATGTGAACTTAGACATGAAGTCTGGGATGCAGTTCTTCTACTTTGGATGCAAAGAACAGCTGTGTAGGTATTTAAATATGTACCCCAGTGATGTTGTCACCCAGTTAGACTGTCTGGACATTTCCTTGAATATTGATGGCTTGCCACTATTCAAAAGTAGCCGTCAGTCACTGTGGCCAGTTTTGTGCAAAATCAAATTTGGCTCCTACCACTGTCTTTCCTCTAGCTCTCTGTTTTGGTGTCTCAAAGCCTACAGATCTTGATTTTTTGACAGATGTAGTACATGGCCTCAGGGACATTTTACTGAATGGATTAGAGACTGACAGGGGTCATTTACGAGTCCATCTTCGCTGTATCAGTTGTGATGCTCCTGCGAAAGCACTTGTTAAATGCACAAAGCAATATTCAGGTTATTTCGGGTGTGACAAGTGCACACAGAAAGGCTACTGGGATGGCAAGCGGGTTATATACCCAGAGTCAACAAATGTTACACTGAGAACAGATTCGTCTTTCCGTGAACAGCTTCAGGAGGAGCACCACCACTCATCTGGAGTGTCTCCTTTTTGCATGCTCCAAATAGACATGATACAGCAATTACATGCATCAGTGCTGTCTTGGAGTAATGCGAAAACTGCTTGTTTTGTGGTTGCGTGGAACGCTTAGAACCAGATTATCTTTTGGCCAAGTAAGGGAGATCAGTTCCAGGCTTCTTGGTTTGAGACCATTCATGCCAGACCTGTTTGCAAGGAAGCCACGTGGCCTAGAAGACATTGACCGGTGGAAAGCTACTGAACTGCGACAGTTTGCACTTTACACAGGCAAAATTGTGCTGAAAGGTGTTCTCTCTGATGAACTTCACGAACATTTCATGCTGTTCAGTGTGGCGTTGGCCATCCTAGTGTGTCCACGACTAGTGAAACAGTACAGCTCTTTTGCATCAGATCTGTTGGTTCACTTTGTAGAGGAAGGCAGAAAGTTGTACGGGGATGAGTTCCTTGTGTACAATGTGTATGGCTCTATGGTTCACCTTGCTTCTGATGCACATGCGTACTGTGGGCTAGATGAGTGTAGCAGTTTTCCCTTTGAAAACTACCTGTACCAGCTGAAGAGGTTAGTACGCTCAGGTAGAAATCCTCTGTCACAAATTATAAAACGTCTAGGTGAAATTGACAAACACAGAGAGGAACTGAACAACAAGCCTGCAGCTATGGTGAAAGCACAAAAACCGAACAATGTCTTTGTTCTCAGTGACTTACAGTGTTGTGAGGTAGTTTCTGTAGCAGATGCTACAGGGGAGGTAGATAGAATGGTGCTTTGTCGCGTGTATTGACAACCTTGAACCGCTTTTCATGCACCCTTGTGACTCCAGGTTAATTGGTGTTTACAAGGCTCAAGTGAGTCACACCAGAATGAAACAATTGTTTCAAAGGCTACTGGTCAGAAAGGCATTTTTAATTGATGCAGAAGATGATGTCAAGATTGTCCTTACAGTGCTCCATTCATTTTAAGCAGTTATCTAAATCTCTTTTTCACCACCCTTTACACATTAGATTGATACAGCTGAATTCAGATTTTACATTTAGTATCAGCAAATAACTGCTATTTTCACAATATTGTTCAGGGAATCTTTTGCCTGAAATGTTACTTTACTCACTCCCATGTCATTCGTGATTTTTGTCTTTCTTCATTCGAAAAGAAATTAAGGTTTTTAATGAAAACCTTCCAGGATTTATCTCCATATGGACTTCAATGGTGGCCAACAATTTGAAGATTACAATTGCAGTTTCAATGCAGCTTCAAATGGCTCTACAGAATCCCAGCCGAGGAATAAGGGTGATATCCAGCAAAACAGTCGGCCAGTCGTATTTATATACTTTTTAACCACAGATGCTCTGGTTGCTCTAGCTCTGCGATGAGATAAATCTTCACACATTACGTAATCCTGTTGGAAAGGTCATGTGCGGTTAGTTCTTTGTGTGTGTACTTCGGATAAAAACTCTTATTTTCTCCTCCAACTTTAAGATCATCCGACATTGTTTTACCTATTTTGTAAAGGTCATTTTTCTTTTTTTTTTTTTTTTTTGTAAACACTGGGTCGGGTACTTCCGCCTACATCGCATTTGACCTTTCCGATATCTCCTAAGAAAGACGTGCATCGCAGAGATAATTTTAGCTGAGCATTTGTGGTTAAAAAGTGTTTAAATATTCTTTCTTTTTTTTTTTTTATAGAAATTTACTGATTGTTTTGTTAGATAAGATCCTTATCAACTGGGGTAATTTAGATCCCTTTGAAGCTGTATTAAAACTGCAATTTTAACCTTCAAAGAGGTGGTCACCATTGAAATCCATTACATGGAGAAAAATCCTGGAATGTTAACCTCAAAAAACCTAATTTATTTTCGACTGAAGAAAGAAAGACATAAGCATCTTGGATGACATGAGGGTGAGTAAATTATCAGAAAACTTTTATTCTGCAAGTGAATGTCCTTTACGAGCAATAGCAAGGTTGGTATTTTAGCAAATAATATTTTTGTTTAGGTTTGTTTAGGTTTGTAGAGAAAAAGAACCACCCGACTCAAAAGTGGAGTCTGGTGTAACTAGTAACAAGTGGACAGAATGTTATGACTTGCCTGTATATAACAGATTGCCAGCTAAAGTTAATGGTGAGAGTGGAATATAGATAGTACGCTATAAAAGGAACTGGGGACACTGAGCTAAATACTTTTGTATATACTTGTGTATATGTTTTTTTTTTTTTTTTTTTTTTTTTTTTTTTTTGCAGTATCTCACTTATCAAGGGTTTGGAGCCAAAGGGGTTTCAAGTGCAGATCACTTATGCCCCTTTGGCTCCAAACCCTCAGTATCCTTTTCTTTCAGAGATACGCAGTGATTAAATTCCCCCAAGACAACACAGTTGACGTAGTTCCTTCCAACTGGCTTGAAAAAACAACAGAGGTATTTTCAATTACTAATATATCTGAAAAACTTAAAGGTATAGTTCACCCAAAAATGAAAATCCTGTCATCATTTACTTACCCTCAAGTTGTTCCAAACCTTTATAAATTTGTTTGACTGAACACAAAGGAAGCACAATTGTTTAGCATGATATTTAAAAAAAAAAAAAAAAAAAATTATGGAGATAAATGCTGCTGTTTGTGTTACCAACCTTTACTAAACCCATCTTTTTTTCAGTTAATGTCTATTATGGAGGGTTGACATGAATATCTGGTGTTAACAGAGAATATATTGCTACTGGCCAAGAAAAATTTTTACTGCTAAAGCAAAAAGGAGAGACAATCCAGATACTACCCTCTGGTCAAAACATGTTTCAGTGGTTCTGGTGTATGCAGGTATTTAGGATGTATTTAAGTTTTATATTTGTTACATACATGGTTATAGGATAAGTTCTCTTCCAAATAAAAATTCCCTAATAATTTTCTCACCCCCAGGCCGTCCGGGATGTTCATGTTTTTCTTTCTCGAGTTGCAAAAAAATTATTTATTTTGAGGAAAACATTCAAGGTCAATTGTTCTCCATATAGTAGACTTCAATGTTGCTCAATGGACTGAAGATTAAAAATGCAGTTTCAGTGCAGCTTTAAAGGGCAATATATGATTCCAGCCAAGAAATATGGGTCTCATCTAGCAAAACGATGGTTAATTTTTATTTATATATATACTTTTTTACCTCAAATGATCTTGTCTGGGTCTGCGATGCACATGCATGCTCTGAGTACTCCAGCTCAAAAGAGTTAGGGTAGGTCAAAAAACTCCCACCTCTTCAAAATGAGGTGGGAGCTTTTCAATCTACCGTAACTATTTTGAGACAGAGTGCACAGAGTACGCATGGACATTGCAAAGCTAGACAAGACGAGCATTTGAAGAATTTGGTTCCAAAACATGATAAACAGCATTTAAAAAAAAGAAAAAAAATCAGTTCCTGCCAAAATTAATTTGACCAAGAATGACAGACATGCACTTCTTTGATGGCATGGGGTTGAGTAAATTATCAGGAAAATTTTATTCTGGAAATGAACTAATCCTTTAATACTGTTCTCTTACCGATGAAAACAATCTGCCATGTTCCTTACAGATAGCTATGAGGAAGCCAGACTGAAGGCCAACCAGGCTACAGTGACATCAAACCTGGAAAGCGAAGAGGAGCCAACACGGAGACCAGTAAGACCTCCAGCGTGATATAAGAGACAGCTGGATAGTGGTAAATACTTTTTCTGTAAATTTTATATACTTACGTGGCTGCAACAACTAGTCAATAAAATCGATAATAATTGATAATGAACATAATCAACAGTTAATGTCATTATCGATTAGTTGTGTCTGCCCACCGTGCACAGGAAACTTCCGCCACTTTGCTTCATTATTATCTCCACTTTTATTGCAGGTATTTAAACTGTCCTTTGTCCATTTTTCTATTTAAACTCTCCATTTAATGTGCTTTTAACTCTTTTTACACTTATTGTAAAGCATGGATATAGATATAGGTGCTTCTCCATAAATTAGAATGTCGAGGAGTTCATTTATTTCAGTAATTCAACTCAAATTGTGAAACTTGAGTATTAAATAAATTCAATGCACACAGGCTGAAGTAGTTTAAGTCTTTGGTTCTTTTGATTGTGATGATTTTGGCTCACATTTAACAAAAGTCCACCAATTCACTATCTCAATAAATTAAAATACTTCATAATACCAATAAAAAAAATCATTTTTAGTGAACTTTTGGCCTTCTGGAAAATGTGTTTTACTGTACATGTACTCAATACTTGATAGGGGCTCCTTTTGCTTTAATTACTGCTTTAATTTAGCGTGGCATGGAGGTGATCAGTTTGTGGCACTGCTGAGGTGGTATGGAAGCCCAGGTCTCTTTGACAGTGGCCTTAAGCTCATCTGCATTGTTTGGGTCTCTTGTTTCTCATTTCCTTCTTGACAATACCACATAGATTCTCTCTGGGGTTCAGGTCTGGTGAGTTTGCTGGCCAGTCAAGCACACCAACACCATGGTCATTTAACCCACTTTTGGTGCTTTTGGCAACTCTGTCCTGGACAACAAGAGGAATATGACAACAGTAGCCAAATTCCTTGGCACTTCTGTGTGTGGTGGCTCTTGATGCCTTGACCCCAGTCTCAATCCATATCTTGTGAAGTTCACTCGAATTCTTGAATCGATATTGCTTGACAATCCTCATAAGGCTGCAGTCTTTTTTCCCCACAGTTTTTCTTTCCAATCAACTTTCTGTTAACATGCCTGGATACAGCACTCTGTGAACAGCCAGCTTCTTTGGTAATGAATGTTTGTGTTTTACCCTCCATGTGAAGGGTGTCAATGATTGTCTTCTGGACAACTTTCAGATCAGCAGTCTTCCCCATGATTGTGTAGCCTAGTGAACCAAACTGAGAGACCATTTTGAAGGTTCAGGAAACCTTTGCAGGTGTTTTGAGTTGATTAGCTGATCGGCATGTCACCATATTCTGTTTTGTTGAGATAGTGAATTATGTTTTTGTTAAATGTGAGCCAAAATCATCACAATTAAAAGAACCAAAGACTTAAACAATTACAAAAATAAACCCCTAAACTTATTTAATTCACAAGTTTCACAATTTGAGTTGAATTACTGAAATGAACTTTTCCACGACATTCTAATTTATTGAGAAGCACCTGTATGTTCACCATACAGTATGTTTATTGCATTCAGTTGTCATGTCTGTTTGAAGGACAGCACTGGGCAGCATGTTGAATAGTGTATTTTGTCAATAAAAAATAAATAATCCTTTGAGCTCATTTGAAATAGTACAGATCGTGTGAAACTCTCAAGTGCTCAATCAGAGTGTTCAGCGAGTGAAAACATTAGGAATGCACGATATGCTGTTATTTTTCAACTGATTTGGCCAATACCAATATAATTCCTTTGTTTGGAAATGACACCAAGTCTCTCCTGTGCAGAAATTATCAGCAAAATATTTTTAATTTTGGTTAGTTTTTAACAAGAACTTGTTTGTTAAAATTAAATAAAAAATAATTATTTTTATCTATTCTTTTCATGTTAGCTATAGCTTCTGTCCTTTAACCTTTTGAGCGGTTCGGTCCCACATATGGGATTCTTATTTCCGTGCCCCTGGGAGTATGGTCCCACATATGGGATTTAGAACGTTCGGTGACATCACATAACTGCCAAACAAACTGTGTTTTTGCGCGTTGGCTGGCGCTGAGCCAGAGAAAGATGTGCACTGCTCTTGTCATATTATCACAACTATGCAGTGTTATTAACCACATAATGCATATTTTAGGTTTCAGACATTTAAATGCACATAAATACTAGTAAAACAATACTTTTAGAGTTTGAAAAATACAAGCATATGTCTATGGAAGCAACAATAACAATACATTCAAATTTAATTTGCAGATGTGTTTTATTGATATCAGATACACATAGTGTAAGTAAATATAAAGTTCACTCTATTCATCACCTGTTCACCTGCCACTTATTACTTGTATTTTGGGAGAAACTGATGAATTCACATGCTGTAAATCCGACTGATTCTCTGATCAGCAGCGCAAACAAACATGGCGGTGCCCATCTCACGTTACAGATCACGATCAAGATCATTTAGAAAGGTTTTTAAATGACAAAACACACTCATTTACACATATTTATGAATCGGACTATCAGAATATTCATGACATGTTATGCAGGTTCGTGAATATTTTAAATAAAAAAAGGAAAAACAAAATAAAAGAGATCCTTTTGTCACTCAGTGTTATTGTAGACGCGGTGTGTCACGTGACAAACCTGATGCGTCGCCATGGCAACGTTAAGGGGAACGTTCTAAAATAACGGTGGTCTTAAAAAAACTCACTCTGGGGAGACCGCTGGAATATTTTTTACTCACCACTGAAAATGTTAAATCAAAACAAATGTTTTACTTGCATTATAGAGGGTTGGACAATTTACTGGTATGAGATGTTTTGACATTACCATTATATACTGTTAACTAGGTGATGACGAAGACTCACCGCCACCAAAGACACGCATTGTCAGCACACCAAAATGTGAGTTTTTTTACATATTTTATTTACATCATTACATAAATGTGCTCAGTGTTCATAGAAATATTTGTGATCTTGGCTGTGAAAACCCAGCTAAAGTCTTTTTTTTCTTTTATGATTTACTGTTTTCTATATAAAAATCATAAGCTAAATAACATTCTGTGAATATGTAACATTGTTTAGCCTGGATTTCACAGAGAGGGTCACATTTATTTAAAAGTTTTTAATTTTGTTTCAGTTACCCCAAGAACAGAATATTTTGAAGAACAAAGACAGTGTGAGTTTACTTGCTCTTTCTTATCAAACACATTCAGAGAAGAGAAACCTTTGATAATACAGCATTGTCATTACTGTTATTTTGTCACTTTATTTTCACGTCAGTAAATACTCCAAGCTGTGGCACCACTCAACAAGGTGAGTGCCACACCACCATTTATTTTAAAATAAAGAAAAAAAAACAAAAAAAAAAACATCCCTATACAATTGCCAGGAAACACCTTTTTGGAATCTTGTTTTTCAGGTTTTCTAAGTGCCCAAGAACCAGCACCCACAGTGTCTAACTGGGAAACGCAACATGAAGGTGGGATATTCAAATGATTATATAATTTTCACATGTAGTAATGTGACACTTAGTTACTATTTGATTAACATTTGTATTAATGATCTGACAGTAACTAGAAAAACTAGAAATAGATTTTTACTTAATTTAACAAAATTAACGAAAAAATGTGCAACAAGTAGCCTAGTATGCAGAGTTTTGGTTCATTTTTGTGCTGCACAAAAGGAAACCAGACGATAGAAAGCTTAAGTAACAAAGGCTTATTTTACAAAAGCACAAAGATTAGATTTTATTGCAAATGTACACAAATAAAGGTGAACCATTTAAAATTCTGATTATCTTTAGGACTAAAAGGAGAAGTTTTTTCCACTGTTTAGGGAATAAATTCGAGTGATTGCGCTGGCGCCGCATGCACATTTAAGCTTTGTTACTTTGACAATGCAACCTGTTCATTATCATAATAAAATACAGTCAGCCAAACATATTGAGAAAAAAGCACACTGCTCAGTTTAAATATGTAGTAAAATCTGTGCTGATCAGTGTTATCACCCTATCACCATGATGTTATGCAAAACATTTTGTTTTATGTCGATATTGGAATGGGAGTAAAGTACATAATAAATAATAATTTTGCTTTCAAATACATTGTGAATATGTAAACATTTGATTCTGTGTCATATGAGAGACCCAACATTGGTTTAAATTTCGTTTTAGCCTAAATTAATTTGTTGTGGCTTGACGTTTATATTGCTATAGCTTCTTATATTTTACTTTTTTGTTCTTTTCTAAATACTTAATTAAAGCTCCAGTATGTGACTTTTGTAATTGACCAAAAGAGGGCGCATTTAAATTTAAATTAAATTAAAAATTTAATTTGCATTTCCAACAATAACAAAGGCGAAGCTTAATGACGCTATGAAGCAGGTGACGATGGGAGATGATGTTTTTAATGCGTTTTCACCACAGCAATGTATCTAAATTGGATAAACGAATCATGATCACGGATGAGGTAATTTATTCGTTTTTGTATTACCTGTATATATGATCGTATTATTTTATGTCATCATAATTAATGAACTGCAAGGAACGTGAAATGTTATACTATATTATCCCGTTACAACTTACAGCTATTTGTTAAATGATTTGTTGGGTTAATGTTGTGCAGTGTTACGTGTTTATGGTTAATGGCGTGTTGTTTAACGTGCTCAAACCAATCGTTCTAAAAGTCAATTTGAACGAACATTTGCAAGTAATGACTAAATATATTTTTAACAACACATCCGATTGTATTTAATTGTACTGCCATAATCTCGGTCACCACACGTGATAAAAATCCTTACCTTAGTACAAAGAGCAATATAACTTACGTTTTACTGGCACTTCAATACTCGCCAAAGAGTTATCGTGATCCATAACAACGACAACCAAACCATACGCGCGGCTATAACATAACCACCACGCATTTGACCATGTGATATTCCGGTGTGGTGGAACATCACGTGGGTCTACACCGGAAAAAAAGTATAGAGCGGACATTGCGTCACTGAGAGGCGACATATTTTTTCCGGGACGGCCAGTTATTTAAAATCGGAATTTCTCTGAAATAAAAAAATCTTTGGAGACTTTTGAGATATTGTAAGTACACAACTGGAGGAAATATATCACACTGTGCAAGTTATTTTCGGAAATTTTATTACAAAATTCCTACATATTGGAGCTTTAATACTTAAACACTTAAAATAATTGAAAGGATTTGTTGAGGATTGAGGGGAACTAAAATAGCCTAGCTATGTTAACATTGTTTATTATAATGTTTGTAAACATTTTGTGTTGACATTAGGTCTATTTTTGAATGAAATAATAAAATGCGATTTATAACCTACACAACTTTTTTCTCTACATTTTTTTTTTAATACGTGTAGCATATTTTAACCTAGAGAAAACCTTTTTAAATATTTTGATAAATTACTGAAAATAAATAGATTACCTTTTTAAACCTTTTAACTGATTGTATTAATCGGTCAAAATGATTAACACTCAGTTAACAGTTAACCAGTTAAAATTAACATCCCTATTTGTGGCCACTAAGATTTGTTAATGTTTTTGAAGGAAGTTTCTTCTGCTCACCAAGGTTGCATTTATTTGATAAAAAAAAAAAAAAAAAAAAAAAAAACAGTAATATTGTGAAATAATATTAGAACTTTAAATTCAAAAACTTAAGAACTCTTGTTTTGATATATTTCAAAATTTAATTTATTCTTGTGATCAAAGCTGAATTTTCATCATTATTATTCCAGTCTTCAGCGTCACATGATCCTTCAGAAATTATTCTATTCACATAATGTAACAATGTAGTTGTATGTTAAATATTGTTATATAAACTGTTCCAATGTATAAAAGAAGTCATGCTGTACAGTTTTATACAATGTGTAACAAATGTGTTGTTTTTATCATTCTGTATCTTTGTGGTCTATAACAGGAACTGTAGACCTGTTTTTTTTTTTTTTTGCATGTTATCATGTCAGCTACACATTTCAGACAACACCGAGTTGAAGAAACTAGAAAGAGCCATCTTCATTCGACTTGACAAAATGGACCAAAAGCTGTCAACGATAGAAACACTTAAGAAGTATTGCCCAGCCAACCGACATTTCTGAGTTTTTTCTTAATCCTTGTAAGAGCACACAGGAACTGGAGGAGTTGTGCTTGAGGATGAAAGACAGTGAATGCAAGAAAAAAACTGTAAGTAAATTTAACAGCAGATATCCAAATTATTATTCTTATTGATTCCTAGTTTTGATTCCAATGAGATAAAAAAATCTAATATAAAAAAATTTAGTCAAACATTTATTCTGTCTTCTTACAAAGCATTCTGTTGCAGCTGAATAACAAACAACGAAAATCAACAGACTACAGAACACTTTGCAAGAGGAATGTTTGCCTATGCTTTTAACAAAAATACCACAGCAAAAACTAGACTAATTTAAATTTCAAATATTAAAGCGTCAAAGACAAGTAAAAAGTCAGTAATAAAATAGAAACAAACAAATTAATTAGCAATAGCACAAATAAATACAACTAAACCAAATTTCAGGTACAGAAAGTTTAAAAAATGCAGTTTTCTTTTTATAAATAAAATATAGATTTAATTAAAGTTGAAAAATTTCCTTTTGTTCCTTTGATTAACATTAATGACAGACAGTGTGTTTATTAGGCTGTTTATTTAACACCGATTGCATGCAGATCTGTACTGTTACACGTGTGTTTTCTTTCTCATCTGTTTACCTTCACAAGACAAAAAATATCCGTGTTAATGATGATTTATTGACACAGTTTTCAGCATACTGATCAATACTATGAAAGAGATCAGTTCCAGCTCAGAACAAACTTTTCTGCAGTGGAAATGCACGGAATGTTTTGAGAACGAACACACACAGCAACCACTGTTTTCTGTGCTCATGCTGCACTGCAGACATGTGCGCGGCACGTATACAGGGCGCAAGTTCTTTCCATTCCACACCTAAATTATTTTAAAATCACATCAAAATGCACATGAAAATCGTGTAGATGCAGGAATCGTAAAGTAGAATTGAAATGCAAGCATCTTATCGTATACCTGGTTCTTGGAAATTTGGAACTGGTTTTTGATACCCAACCCTATACAGCCTTACACTCTATTTGTGGCGGCAGTCGGTTTCCTTCTGAAATTCAGTGATATAAAAACAGCCGCACCAGTTTTTGGTTTTGAAAAGTGCCGTGCTCATGTTTATTCAACGAGGTTAAAGCCTTTTGGAAAACCCTGCTATATATGAGTGGAATAAACATAAATAAACCAGTCAAAACATAAACATATAACCAACCAATTACTGTCCCAAAGTAATAATTCCTTTTTTTATTAAAAAAGGTCCATTACTTGAGCCTCCTTGGAGGCAGAACCCCTGGAGATGCCATCCGCAGGGTATTGCGGACAGTCGGAGTAAACAGCGTTTGGTCGCAGTATAGCATGAAGGGAAGGAAGGGGAAAAAAACGTTTAAAGACCTTGCCATTTGCAGTGTGATCATTCGTAAGTATTACATTTTACATTACATTTTGTAACACTCACTGCATTATTTACTCAATTGAAGAATGCAGGTAATCAAACAGTTGGTGGTTCCCATAGTATGGAAATAAATATTATGGAAGTCAATAGGAACCACCAACTGTGTGATTACCAGCATTCTTTAAAATGTCTTTTATGCTCAACATAAGAAAGCAACTCTTTCAGGTTTGGAACGACATGAGGGTGAGTAAATGATGACAGAAATTTCATTTTTGGGTGAACTGTCCCTTTAACACACTGAGAGCAGGGATGACGCTGTGAACACACAAAAACAATCATGAGCTCTGAAACTTGTCATCAATGCTCCACTGCGAACTTTAGTAACAAAATAGCTTTGCTACTGAGTCGCTACATTATATTACTCATCAACTAGAGGAGTTGTTCTCAACCTGGGGACTGCATGCGGCCCGTCACAAATTCAAATGCGGCCCACTATGCTGAACACAATAAAAAAAAATAATAATTCACTTTAACCCTCTGAAGTCGATTAACGCATATACGCGTTTTGGGGTATTTTCTCCTGATAACCCCGAAAAGAACTTAAATTACACTTTCAGTTTTGATCGTACAGATAGGAGCAATACATCAATTGAATCTGTAAAGGGTCTACTTTTTTTTGTATACAGACATAATAACAAAACTTTGTGCACTTATAAAATAAAGATAACAAACAAGGAGTGCTGTCTGCAGCCTTTGTCTGCGCTGATCTTCTTTAACAAACGCGTCATTAAAATGAACTGTAACTCCGTGAATACTCAACACAGAGACATGAGAGAGATATCTATAGAAAGCCTGACATGTCTTCTTTTAAACTAAACAAGTGCTGCCGAAAACAAATATTCTGTGATAAAGTAATCCATATGAAAACAACGCGATGTCCGTTTTTTCACGTCTCCCTTCATTATCTTCTAATGCGACCACGCCCCCGCGCCGAGCGCGCTTGTGAGATTCAAAAGTTTCACTGAAGCGCTGCGGCTTTTGAATACGCCCACACAACAGAAGACAACGCAGCGAGATTGTTCAAGTTTTTTTTTATTTTACTGTTTGCTTCGCGATGAGAGGAATAAGACATAATTCACCCCAAAAAGATGTGATGTGGTTGAGGATTTGAGATTTGGATTTCCTCAGAAAAAAAAAGAATGAAGCACTTTATCCAGCAGAGATCATAAACATGAGTGAGTCTCTTATTTATTTATATACTTGTGCTAGTTTTCACATAACGTGTAAACATTCTACTAGTTAGACTTTTTCCAAACTATAATTCCTGACTAAATGTATAATCAAGTGAAATATTATGAAGTTTCAATAACAATATACACTACTATACCATTCAAAAGCTTGATGTAAATAATATAAATGTACCAATAAATGTAACTGTAACAAATGTAATAAACAATGCTGTTCTTACAATTTATCCCCCCTAAAAAACCTGAAAAAAATATTCTCAGCTCTTTTCTACATTAATAATAATAATAATAATAATAATAATAATAATAATAATAATAATAATAACAATAACTGTTTTTTTTTTTTTTTTTTTTTTAAGAAAATAAGATCGTTAAAAGGATTTCTGAAGGATTGTGTGACTGGAGTAATGATGCAAAAAATTAAGTTTAAAAATCAGCTTTGATTGTTCCTAATAAACTGTTTAACTGCACTTACAACTGAATATTAAATTATGTTGTGGGATAATTAAATATATTCTAAATAAACTACAAACATAAAATTATATACATTTATTTTGTCCTCACATTCTTTTCTTGTAACTCATCCCTCTCAGTGACACAGCTGACTGAATGGCTCATTATGCAGCTCATTATGCAGGCCTTTGTCTTCTCAGGTGTGAATTCATGATAGTTGACGCCTACTCGCATATGACTTTTACCAACAAAAAGTGTCTTAGAAAATTTAAATCAATATATTGTTTTCTGTAAGTGAGTAAACAAGATGATTTTCACATCATTTAGAAAAAAAAAAATTCTAGGCTACAAGCTCCAGTTCTCAAAAGTCCTGGGAACCAATGTTCTGTATGTGTTTTATTGCCTTATTCAAGTGATTTAACATTTTTAGTTTTTCACTAACCACGCATAACATTTTTTTTTTCTCAAAAACACAATCATGAACATACATGCTGCTCACATATTATTATAGCCCAGTTTGTGCTGATTACAGTGAGATTAGACTTTAGCCATTTAGATATTTATAAGAAACCGAAAAAAGCACAAATGTCAGGGCATGACAAAACTTCTCCAGGCCCCCAAAATACCCTTAGACTCCAGAGGGTTAAACTGTGGAGGGAGTTGCCATGGAAACGGGGCGGCAACTCAGCTGACAAGTAGCAAATCTCTCCGTCTCTCACTGTTGTTTTTACTGCTTTCAGGTAAGTTTAGTCCCTAAAATTACACAATTAATACATACAACTTTTCCTGACACTTTCTTACATGTAATTGACACGCTTCTGTTGAATATTTACTTTACAGAAATGGTTCAGTGTCATGGGAATAAGTCCGTTAGCATCACAAACGTGAGCTAACAGAGGCTAACTATAATATATAATCTAAAAATAGATTTGAGCTCTTATTTATGAAAGTTTGGGATTTTAATCACATATTATGTGTAGATGAGTTTTTTTTTATAGCTTTGTAAATGTTTTGCTGGCAATTTGTTAATGGATGAATTAAAAAAAGCTAATTAATTTAACCTAAAAGTATGCACTGTTAGGGTTGCCACCCGTTCTGTATAATTTAAGGCATCAAAGAAGCATTATGAAAGCTGTATAGAACGCAGTTTGTCCCGTATTTAAGGCATATGCCGTATGACCACCTAGACCATACGAATACCAAACTCTAAGCTGAGAATCAATTTTTCTTTTTTGACCAGTGTTTGATTTGTGAGCATAGCCGCTCGAGGGAGGCTTTAAGACTAAGCGGAATCCTCTGTCGGCTGCTCGCTCCCGCTTCACTGCGAGCTCGACTCGCGCTAACGGAGTTAGGTTTTTTTAACGTCCGCGTTTAGACTTCAGCTAATGTTAATCAGTTTTGGAGAATGCAAACAACGTGATTCCAGCATCCAGCCATGAAAGAAAACGTGCATTTTACCTGAGGAAACACAGAATCAATAAGGAAAGTCGTCTTTCTTTAATGTAGGTAATGTTGTTAAATACCTAGATGAAACAATTTATATTTAAATAACTTACAGCGTACTCTTAACCTTGAATATCATTCTTAGACAACACAACGACCAATGAAGTGTCAAGCACCCAAAGCAGTCCATTAATTCTATAAGTTATCCTTAATTGAAAAATTAGCATTTCCATTTGTACTGTAGTAGGCCTACTGTATAGCTATTACACACACACAAATCAAAGTCAGAAAGAGCTTTATTGTCAAGTATGTTTGCACATACAAGGAATTTGTTTTAGTGTCACAAGCTTCCAGAACACAGAGACAACAACAACACACAGATAATAAAAAATAAGATGTGAACAGATAATTAAAAATTTGATAAAATAAAGAAAAAAAACTGTAATTTTGTGAAATAGCCTATCATTGCAATTTAACATAAGTTATTTTAATATACTTTAAAATATAATTGATTCCTGTAAAGCCATGCTAAATTTTCAGCATCATTATGATCCTTCAGAAATCATTAAATTATGCTGATTTATTATCAATGTTGGAAACAGTTGTGCTGCTTAATATTTTTCAGGACCTGTGATATTATTTAAGGATTCTTTATAAATAAAAAGTATAAATAACAGTGTTTATTCAAAATATATTTGTGTGTGTGTGTGTGTTAAATATACACTACTGTTTGGTCAGTACATTTCTTTTTTTTTTTTTTAAAGAAACTTTTAGAAAACTTTTATTCAGCAAGGATTAAGGTGTTAAATGGATAAAAAGTGATACTGTTAGAATATTGTCAAAATTTCTATTTTGAATAAATTCTGTTGTTTTTAACTTTTTATTTTATTTATGGAACACAGTTTCCAAAAAATATTAAGCAGCACAACAGTTGATAATATTATCAACACTGATAATAACTCCGCATATTAGAATGATGTTCTGAGTAATAATGCTGAAAATACAGTGCTGCATCACAGAAGTAAATTAATAAAAATGATATTTAAAAGTATAATAAGAAAGGAAACCAATATTAGAAATTGCAATAATATTTCACAATATTACTATTTTTGTGTATTTTTGATCAACTAAATACAACCTTGATGAGCATAAGAGACTCCATTAAAAAAAATTACAAATCTAAACGATATATACCCGTTTATATATATATATATATATATACACACATACACACACACACACACAATATATTTCACCTATATCATCAAACATCTTTAAAACCTAAAAACGTAATTTCTGTTTTCTTAAGATTTTTTGTATGTTCTGTACATTATTCTTTCTCTTTTCCTCTGCTGTAGTTTATTTCTAATAAATCTGACATTGTATACTACGTATTGTTGGCTCTGTGACATACAGATGGTAGACAACCAAAATGAGTAATGCCTTGAGTTAACTGCAAATCAGTCGCGTGTTAAAATCATTCGCGAAACTACCGCCAGGTGGCGCAAAGGGACGGATTGCGAACTGAATGTAATTGTAAAATGAAAGGAAGACGTAAAACAACAATAACATTATAATATACATTATAACATCCTTAAAAGCCATTAAAAATAGGATAGTCTTAGGCTACAGTCTACTCATCATCAAAAAATAAAAAAAAAAACCTTTACACAAAGGCTCTTATGCATGCTATTGTTTTTAAACAGTCATATATATATATATATATATATATACGGATTAAAATGTTTTCATTTCGGTTCATTCTTGGTTTAAAAATAATAATAGGCCTAATAATAATAATAATCTTCAGGTTCCATTTGCAGAGCGAAATGAGAACGGTCCAGCATTTACAAATAATTCTTATTAACTCTGTTATTATTCTTGATTTTTCAAACTGCTAACACTTTGCATTTTTGAATTGTGGCTTTACTGTGTGACCAATAATTGTGAATTGTGACTTTGATCGCGCTGGTGCCTCACGCGCACATATTCATTGGAAACAGCAGTCGTTCACCGAGCCATGCGGCGCGAGCAGCGGGCCATTTTGGCATAATTTTTTCTAATTATGATTTTTTTTTTCGTCGATACTGAAACACGTGTGAAATCCAAAGCCTATTTTACCTAATGAATAAGAGTTTAGCTTCAAATGGGCAACATGTTTGGATTTGTCCCGAATGAAAGAGATAAGACCAACATAATGTATCGCTTTAAATTATTTTTAATTATTATTATTTTTGTTGTTGTTTATAAGCCTATATTATTATATAGCCTGCTGCAATTATATTTATCCATTAGAATTATATATTTGTAATTCTTGTTCTGTTCTGATAATTTTTTTAAATTTAAAGGATTTGTTGTAAAGTGAAGGGAACTAAAAATGTCCTGTTGGTACATTAGCCTATAGCATTATTAGGCCTGCCGTTATTATTTCTGAATGGTAATAAAATGCAACTCTCACAAATGTAATTTATTTTTTAGCGGGTTTTCATGTATGTTTTTATCCAGCTTTATTTTTCCATTGCATCTAAAAATGACTTTGTGCATCACATTCACTTCGTGAACAAACAAATATAACTTCAGATCTCCCTCCTGCGATGCTCAGCTGTGGACGATTTCAAAATGTTTGATATAAAGGTTGCTGTCACATTTTATACAGGAATTGTTCATTTAAAAAAAAAATAATCAAATTATATTGTTAGTTTTATGCTAACATGCACTCAAGTCTTCGGATACTATACAAGATACAAGTTCATTTAGGCTAGCATGCACTGTGACATTTTACCGTTTCAACTTATAAACTCCTTGAGATTTTAAAGTCAGTTTAATAGTATTGAAATTCAAGTTGAATCTCGAAAAAAAAAATTTGATTAAATTATTTCTATGAATTAATAAGTTAGCATGACTTTTTCATCATAGCATTTTTTACGAGCTGTATTCGTTTTCTGAAACCAAGCAACCACTTTTTAAATCTATGAATCGCTCGCATATCTCCAACAACCTACAAATAAGGGCTAATAGAGGTTCTGTCTTTATTTATTTATAATGTTTATTCTTGAAGAAAATAAGTATTTATTCTTTAATAAAATAAGGGACGATCCAAATATTTGTAAAGTACAATAATATAGGCCTATATCTGCCTGCAGTTAAAAAGTTATATTTGTTTTGATTCATCCATTTATGTTACAATTAGCCTATTCTAAAAATAAAAATAAATAATGTCATAGAAAATGCCATCGGTCTGAATAAATTTTACCATTATAGAATTGGGGTAGTAATTTAAGGGTTAAAATACAGTGAAATTACAAATGGCATGGGATTTTAAAGCATGACAACTGAAGGTCTTTGAAACATCTGATGCATTTTTTAAACAATGGCACTTAAAGTTTTCAACTAAAATAATACTATTTCAACCATATAGCCTGTGAATAAATAAATAAAATGCATACTTTTCAGTGAAAGATCACTGAGAGTGTAGGTTGCTTCTGGTGTTTGGATTTGTACTTCAATATAATGAGCTCCAAGTTTAAGGATAGCCTACACTAGTTGTATTTTTTATTTATTTTTTACTCTCTATTTAACAGCATTAACTTACAATGAAATATGTTTTCCTGCCTTGCTAAATGTTGGGTTAGTTTGCGTGAGTCCCGCACGCTGTGAAGCGGGAGCAGCTTACGGAGGATTCCGCCTGGTCTTAAAGCCTTCCGTAAACGCCTACGTACACAAATAACAATGATTTTGGCAAAAATAATGATTAATTATCAATTGATAATTTGTTATTATTTTGGTCTAGTGAAAATAATAATATGGGCTGCGGGAAAATAATGAATAAAAAGAGAAGGGCTGCTGTGAGTGCAGGCATGTTTCAACACAGGAACATGACAATACACCGTTCCTCACAGACCAAAAACAGACCTAGTTCAGTTCAGCTGGAGGGGGTTGGGGGGTAGTTCTGTATAGCTTGTGGGGGTCGAGATAAAGGTGTGAATCTCTTGCTCTTTCATATGGACAGTCTTATGAGGGTTTCAAACTTGCAGAACAGGTTTTAGGACAACTTTAAAGAAATGTTTGATCACTTCAAATGTTGACTACTGTATAGCGCAATAAAGTTTATTAGTTATTATAACTTAATTTCAGAGGAAGTTGCCTTAACTTAAAAAAAAAAAAAACTGTTGCATTAGGGCTGGGCGATAGGCCTATGGCCTAAAAAAAATCCCAGATTTTTTTCACAAAAATATCCGATTTACAATTTAAATCAATCTTTTTTTTTGCCTCCCTATTTAAAATCAATATTCAAATGACAAAGAAATTGTTCAAAACAAGTTTTAATATAAAATTATATTATTTTTTAATACTAGCCCATCATGCCATCCACTCAGCGTTAAGAGCTGTTCAGATTAAAAGTCAGTGTCATGGATGGGGGACAGACCAAGTGTAGGCCTAAATCAGTTTTCTAGTCTATATATTCATCTCGTTATGCCGCTGGTTTAGGTTATGTATTTATTTTTATTTTTTATATCAATTATTTGTTAATATAGCAGACACTGTCTAACCGTGTCTACACCGGACGGTCTTGTTCATATAGGGCGAAACATCTCTCTCACTCGGCAGTACAGTAGGCCTATGTGAGCGGAGTGGAGCAGCAACAATTTCCCTCCGCGCTCCGGGCATTTAATAATCACTAAGCTCCGCGTTCATTGATACCAGAAACACTGCACGGCTTCACTCCGTGGCTAAAGTTGAAATGTTATGTTCATAATAGCTTATAAAAATAAAATAAAAATAAATAAATAAATAAAATTACATGGAGAGTTTCAAAGGGGATTAGACTATTGTGTGCAAACTTTTTGTACCAAACGCCAAACTAATAAAATTGTCAGCATTAAAAGGTATAATTGCTGCTTTCTGCTGTGCAAATTTTGTTTGCGATGAAAATAACAGTTTACATTTTCGTCAGTTATTTTATCTACAGATCAATGCATTTGTTACAGATTTCTGCTCATTCAAAATCAGATACAGATGAAGTAGCCTACTGTAAGATTACATTTGTTTGAATGCATTATTGCGACAGCGATTACGTGTGAATGTGCTGTATCTGTTTAAAGCATGCTTTAACCCGAAAATAATCAGTAAAAGGAAGACAAATTCCTTGAGAACTAGCCTGTAACATCCCGCTCGACTATTGCCGTCATTATAGTCTTCTGATCGGAGAGATTATGTGTATCAAGCTATAGCTAAATATGTTTATCATGTGAATTCTTGCTAAATATGCAGTTATATTACGGGCTGTTGGCATGAATTGCATTAGTGATGGAGCGGTGCTGGAGCGAGTGAAAACCACGACGCTCCTGACTTTTAAAAAATCCGCTCCTCTTCAGTCAGAATCACTCCGCTCCGCTCATACTCTGCTCGGCAGCGTGTCTCAAACGCGCGGGGAAGGTTGAGCCCAATCATTCTCAAAACATAAAATATTTATTTTATTTTATTTTTGTGTTTCAGAGGAAAAATCAGTGTTAAGGCATCTCTCCATTACAGACCGTTCTGAAGGAAGAATTTATGCAAACGCATATAAAATTCTTTAAAAACTTTAACAGAGATGTCTAGATGGTATTTAATAGGTCTGCTTCCCACGTAAGATTTTTCTAGTTACTAGTCGTTCATTTGCCATTATTCAACTAATAGCAAATTTATATTAAATTTACAACTATAATCCAGCCTATAATATATTCCACGCTCAAGAACATGCATTAAGTTCGTCACAAAGCACAGGCAGAAGTAGCCTAATAATTATGAAAAAGGAGACATTTTAATTATTTATTAATAAACAAATGTTTTCTTGTCGGCTGCAAGATGAAATTCACAGTGCTGCCTCTCTCCACATGAACGCGCCTTTAAAGAGACATACAACCTTCACAGATTACACAATGGTTTCGTTCTGAATTGATTCGTTTAAAAGACATTTCAAGCTTTCTGTAGATATATTTCACATGTATGTGAGACGCCACAATTTTAAGTTAATTCATTATCAGGAAAAAATTCAAGTGATCTAGAGGGCGCCTCCCTGTCCTGCATGCGCATTAATAATTTTCGCACAAACACTTAAATATGAATAATTATTCACATTTTGCATATGCATTACAACGTAAATTATTTTTTACATGCAATTATCCAAAATAAAACCAAACAAGATTTGTAATGAAGATAAAACAAATAAGAATAAATGCTGCGCATGCACTCAGCATCACTCGCGCCGCGCAAATCTTGCACGCAGACATTTTACACACCTGCATTTAAATGCGGCTGCAATTTTATTTTTTATTTTTTAACTTAAATTCTATGTAAGCAAGTAACGGTGGCTCCCTTTAAAATCACTGAAGTTGTCTATTAATGAAGCTCCTTTTTTTACATCATTTGCAGTTAGGTGATTATAATGAGAGAACTTGAGTTTAATCGTGAGGACGTTTTATTAATCCGTCCATTCTTTAGAATTTCAATGATTTAGCTAAATCGTGCAGGTTTAATTTATTCGTTTCTTGTTTTAATTAGGCCTAAATAATGGGAACGAAATTATACAGTGCCTCACGTTTTACTAAAAGAAAATAATTTATAAAAAAAGCAACAATTTCTTACAGACAAATATATTTTCCCAAGAAGTTGTCTGTCAAAATAAAGGACAGGTAACGAATAACAAAAATGCATGTTGTTTTATTAAAGGAATTTTAAAAATATAAATTAAAATATAGGCCTAATATATGAGAATATTGACATTTTGCATATAAATCCATGTAGCCTAGCTCACTAAAATAGGCTACCACTTTTAATGCTCCGATGCAAAGTAAACCACCATTTCTTTTGAATAATATAACACATAATTCATATTATATAAATAATACTGCACACCTATTAAATGTATCAAATCTAAAATATGGTGTAATACTGTGTAGCTTAGAGAAAATATAAGCTCAGGCACAGGCTTGACATTTATCCTGCTTGAATTCGTTCTAAGAAATGCACATAACTTCATAATTACCAAACTTTCATCTGTGAATATTAAATATTTTAACTATAGTGTTTTTCTTTCATTTTCCCTGACTGCAGCCGTCAAATGTAACACATCAGAGAGGCAAAACTGACGTCTATTTGCGAAAATGTGCTTTGATGCGCTTGTTTGAAAACTTGTGATTAAAGCGCCACTCAGCGGTCAAAAGCTGCAAATGCACTTTGCAGACGCCGTGGCGGCAGTAACGTTTTGGATGTCTACCTACTGTAACAAAAATGATGACTTTATTCAGCATTGTCTTCTTTTCCGGGTCTGTTGTGAGCGCGACTGCTGTGACTGTTGACGTATGATGCTGCTGACGTGTTTTCTGGTGCGCCCAATAACAAAGATAACACGTCAGCAGCGTCGAACGTCAACTGTCACAACAGTCAGTCGCACAATTGAATGAAGACCAGTTAGATTTACACAAAACTAATTATATTTTAAGTTTAACAACTAAAGAGACATCAGAGCCAGCGGCACATATCAGAAGGACTAGCCAAGTTGAGACTGCTCTAGGCGGATACATAAGCTCTGAGCTTCTGCTGATCACGTGGAGCTGACCGTCTCCGAAATCGGCGAAACACATTTTTAAACAGGCGCTGTCTTTATAAATAAACCACAGATTTGAGTTTTTAACAACTACATTCTCCTCTGAAATACTTTTAAAACTACATTTCATGATACAATAACAGTAATATTTTGAAAATTATCCGAATAAATGGTGGTTGAAATCACAATGCTTCGTGAACTAAACCAATCAGCATGTTTAGCACTCAAGTCCCACCCCCGAAAGTTCCGGACCTTTGAAAAAGTACTACCTCGTGAGCAGGGACATTCTGAGGGGCATTTTTCTACCCAGAACTTTATTTAGATCCTGGTTCCTGCTGTGGAAACACACAGAGTACCAGCCCGAAGTCCCTAGTTCCTGGGTAAAGTTCCAGCGGTGGAAACACGGCTTATGTCCTAGTCTTCTTTCAGTGGTTAAGATCCAATATTTTTTTATGACGGACACAAGTTTCAGAGGCATTGTGTAAACGTGATTGACACAACGTGAGGTCATATTTATTTTTTAATGTATGAAAATATCTGGCTATAGTGTACAGTGACCTTAAAGGTTAAGGGTACAAACACTTGACCAGAATCATGTCAAGTAACAGCTGACTAATCCAAATGTTTTTTTATCTTCTTTCTTGTTTTGTTTTGTTTTGCAGATGCTGTCATGAAACGCCATGAAAAGGGCAACTGCTGGACACCTGGGACAGGCCATCAATTCCAAGTTGGCGGAACTGAGGTTCCAACTGAAGAAAAAAGGAGAGCCTGTTAGAGTTTAGAGTTGTCTATTAGAGAGGGTGAAGGAAGAACATCCAAACCCTGCCCCTGGTTCCTTAAAGATTTTTTATGGATTTATATAATGGTGTTTTTTCGTAAAGTAAAGTAAAGACAGTGGCAAAATTAACATGACACTACTTTGATGTTTTGTTCTACGAATTTAACCACACACACACTCCAAAAACACCAATTTTGATACAATTTGCATTTGCAAGAAAAAAAAAATGAAAGTATTGTCATGTTAATTTTGCCTCTGCCTTTACTTTACGAAAAAACACCATTATATAAATCCATAAAAGTCGGGTGTAATTTCGCTGACTAAAACCAGAGTGCGTCCTTTAAGTGTTTGGAAGTCTCAAATTACGCCTCGCCTTCTGCTTCAGCCTGCATGAGTGCAATTACACCATCTCGTGGCCGTTTCAGATAATGCTCTCTTACTGCTAATTTCTATTTCCCTGTGGTTGTTGAATTAGCCTGTATAAATTCTCAATAATTATTTGCATTTACAGCTTTGCTCGTGCATATTTTATGTTAGACAAATTTTCCTGCCTTTGACTGTTCACACTTACTTTGAGTTTGGTTCAAACATGATTTGAATTAAAATTTAATTGTTTAATAGTGTAAATTAAGTGTCTCAGGTTAACCACTGATTGACCCACTTAGAAGGAAGTGAGCCATCTAGTGGCCGTCTCCTGTTAAGTCAGTTCATAGCTTTCAGCTCTCTTCTCTGTTCACCAGGTGAAGCACAGAGAGAGAGTTGTGGTGAAAACCAGCTACTGCGGCCTGCTTCTTCTCCCGTGTTTCATCCTGTCTCTTTCTATTTTGATTTTTATTCTTTTTCTTCTCTCTTTTGGGTTAGGTTATTTTGATAATTACCATCACTATCATAATTCCCTTTTTGTTTTATCATTATTAGGTAAAGCTGTTACCTCTCATTTGTACATATATATTTACTCAAAGTGAGTTAAGGTTTGTTTGTTTAAAATCAATGAAGTTTCCCTTGTTCATCCTTTGTAGAACTCCCTTGGTGATTGGACAAATACACAATCAGTCATCTCAGGTTTCCAGTGAGCAAGGTTGCCCGACCATCGTTAACGACACTGGCTGTGAGTGAATCTCGGTTTCTTTTATCTCTGTCCGTCGTTGCAGCCCGCAGTGGAGACATCAGCAATTTGACACTCCAAAGGTAGTCAATCAGTCCAGCCAACACAAACAAGGCAATTTCTGGGACCGGTACCTAAATCGGGGCCACTCTTTCGAGAGGGTTCTAGGGAACAGCCCAATTTTGCAGTGCTGTCTGGCGGTTGACATCTTGGCGTTGCCAGATTGTGTTAAAAGTCACAAACAGTTTGAGAGGGCGCGACACAGAGTAACGGAGGGCCGAGGACACTGCGGTTGAGTGTTTGGGAGCGCCAGAGAGGCTGACCGCGCCACTGGTTTCCACCTGAGCGACATCAATTCACCCAGGTGAACCAAATGTGATAAAACGGATATATTTTAAGTGTTTGGTCCATCTCCTCTCCAAGCCACACCATCTTCCTAGGTTTTCTACCCCGATAGCCCCACTCACCTGTTGGCCCTATCTTAAAACCTAGCAGTAGGCTTAGGCCTCCTTATTGTTTTATCTCATTTCAAGTGTTTTGTTTCACTTTGATCTTTTCTGTTCTTTGTTCTGTTGTGATTTGTTTCTTTCATTTCACATAGAGACAGTAACCTATGAGAGCCACCAAGGAAGCTAAATAGTAGAGTGACAACCAGCAGCCGGTGTCATCACGTGACCCGCTATAGCACTCGCTATAGCACGTTAACCGTAGAACGAACTTGCATTGGTCTCTTTGTGTGTATGCTGTGTTTCTCTCACCTACAGTGAGCCAGGATGTTCCATTCATCCAGTCCAGCAGTCCACGGGGGCAACCTCTCGACATGGTTGAAAGCGATGACGACCCCCTTCCTGCCCAAGGACGCCAGTAACCTGCAGCACCTAAACCAAGAGCAACTGGACACCGAGCTAGACGAACTGATGGCACACAATCCAACCTAAAGCTACAACTACAAAGAACTCGTCAGGATCCTCGGAAGCCTAGTTCACATTCTCATCACCCAGGCACGGCTCAGCGAATGGAGCAACATCGACCTGGAACAGCAAGCAGCAACGCTTATGCTTCAAGCGGAGGAGGCCTGGAAGGACCAGGCCCAAACCCAGAGTCGCCTTGATCAGCTCCTCCTCGAGACCCAGAACCAGCGCGAGAAAGAGAACGCCACAGATCCAGAGCTACAGAAAGAAGTAGAAAGACTTCAAAATGCCCTGCAAGATCTTCGCCTCGACACAGACCAAAGAGAACAGTTGGAGAGAGAAGCCCGAAAGGAACTCAACGAAAAACTCCAGCAACGTGACACTCTCCTAGAGAGAGCAAAGACTGAACTGTAAGAAAGAGATGCTAAAGCCAGGGCCTGCGAAAAACACTTGCAAGCGGCCCGAGCTAAAATCGATGAGCTCACGCTGCAGAGAGATGAACTTGACACTGTTCACGCAGAACTGAAACATTCTTACAGATTACAGAGTGGCTGGAACGGAGAAACACACACCATAGAGTTTCTCCCGGCCCGCCACTCCAACCCTTTCAGCCAAGAACCCAGAGCTGAAAAGGGGGGTGTAAGCCCACGGCTCAAGACATCACCAGCCAGCTTCCAAGAACACCTGTCAGCAACGGAGGTGGGAGAGCCCTTCCAGAGAACGCATGCCACTAAACCCTGCACGGCTCCCCGAGAACTTGACAAGCTAGCCAGAAAACATCCCTACGTTCAATCCAGATCCTGCAGGAGGTCATGACGTTCACGCTTATTTACAAGACATTGACTTTCACTTACAAACTGTCACCAACGTGACAGCTTTGGACAAACTGTACCTGTTAAGAATCACGTCCAGCCGTGATGTGCATAGGATTCTGGATCGTCAACCAGAGACTGTCAAAGCGGTCTACCAGCAACTGCGAAAAGCTTTGATTCTTGAATTCTCTGATCCAGACTCAGACCATGGGCTCCTTAATGCTATGGACCTCAAACAGGGCTGTCTTGAAAACCCACAGACTTTCTATAGTCAACTACGGAAAGCCTACTTCGGAGCACTCAACGAACCAGGTATGGAACAGGATGTCAACTTTAAAACTCTGTTCCTCCGAAACCTACATGCCAGTTGAAGTTTTCATCTCGGAGTCTCAGCGTGTCCGTGTAGCATGTCTACACAAGAGTTACGGGACTTAGCCCACAAAGCTTACACCAAGCAAAAGACTATTTCTGAAAAGACCCCACAATCTAAAGGGGGGGGGTAAAAAACCCACAATCTACTCTGTCTCTAAACACGGCTCGGAGTTGACCCTAGAGGGCGCCCCACAACACCACAATCACAGACCTTTTTACAGAGAATCAAGACCATTCCAAGCCAGCAGAGGGCTAACAATCGTGGTGGTGCTCGTCCAAAGCACCAGAGCAAGCGTTATGAAAGATTCTGGGACCGGCGACCCAAAAAGAGCCGATCCCCACCATCCAGGACACAAAGCCCTGACAGCCGGCAGTGGAACCACTCTCGACACGACACTGGTAAGCTCAATCCTGAGCCCACATCAGAAAAACACAGGGCAGCCACGTCTTAGACAGCAGAGACCCTGAGGGTGCTGAAAGAGCTTCTTGACATGAAAACTCACAAGGAAGACAAGAAAGACGAACCAGACATCTTATGTCTAAGCATAAGAACTGAAGCCAACACCCTGTCTAACTGCCATCTGACTGAGCCAAGCACCCCGAACACTGCTCGTCATCCACAGACCACAGAGCTAACTGTCACATCACAAGGTAACAGCATCACCCAAGCTCAACAGCTGACAGCTGCACACCCTGAACGAGACAGCACAGTTCCTCACACCAGGTACCACAATCCCAAGGTACCAGAAAATGCTGTTTTGGCTACCTGCCTCCGCAGCGAGCTCCACGAGACCGGTCCTAACCACCCATCGATCGTCACACCTGCCCCGATGCCAACATTCCTGGGCAACCTCGTCAAAAAGGGGGTGGGCCGAAAACTCCACCTGAACATCACGTTAGGAAAAGGAGTGAGCATGGAAGCCCTGATCGACACAGGATCAGACCTTACAGTGATCTCATCTCAACTTTTCAAAAGACTCCAATTTGAAGCTAAGAGACAAGATCGAACTCTTACACCTCAAACTTGTGAACTTAATGTACAGTCATACAGCCAGAATGACATCCGGTTTGACCAGGTAGCTTCCATTCACCTGACGATTGGTCCTATGAGGCTAGTCCATCCCGTGTGCATTTCATCAATGGACACTTACCCACTCCTCATCAGCAAAGACCTGCTAGATCACTTTGAACCTTTACTGGATTTCAAACAGCTAAAAGTCTGGGCTCCAGTGCGAGAAACTCTTCCCTTCCAGCCACACAGGTCGCCGGTGACAGACTGTCAGGTCACAGAGGTCACGGGAACTCTCACAGAGCCAGACTGCCAGGTCACAGAGCTCACAGGAACCCCAGCAGCCAGCCATGGGTACACAGCCTCAACAACAAACCAAGGCTCAAGTTCGCTCCTCTGCACCTTAGTCAACGAACAGGGAATGGTGGTACCAGCTTACACCAAAGGGGTCGCTGTTCGGCTCAACATGCGATATGGTCAAACCTTAAACCACACGCTGGGTTTCTTCCAACCCTCACCTGAATGTGTGGAACTCAGACTCACACTTGAAGCCACACCCCTCACTGAAGTGTCATCTCGTGTAGTTTACATCCTGTTCAACAACTGCACGGCAACTGACATCAACTTTCCCAAGGCCTACCGGCTGGGATGGCTAGTGAGCCATGACTTTGAACTTGTACTACCTGTCATTGGGCCCATTCCACCTGCACTGATACCCAAAGGGAGTACAGACAACACATTGTTCACTGCACCCTTCAAATTCATCGGCATCACATCCGTCATGTCGGTGACCAAAGACCAGGTGTGCAAAACGGAGCTGACCGAGGACCAACACCTCGCAGTATACACAGTCTCCCACCAGAGCGTCGGTGAGACTGATGAACCTGCTACACCTCTCAATACCAAACCGACCGATGACACACCGACGGAAGAGCCTTACCCAGGTTTTGAATCTCAAGTGCAGCAAATTCTACAAGATGCTAATGCACTTCAGAGCGATACAGTTCGTCAAGGACTCAGACAAGTTCTTTATGAATTCAAAGAATCCTGTGCCAAAGACTCTTTAGACTGTGGTCTTACCAACCTCCACATGGCGCGCATCCCTACGCACCCTGATGCTCCTCCCACTTTTGTCAAACAGTACAAAATTACCATCGCCTCACACGAACCAGTGCAGGAGGTCATCGAATCTATGCTTGAGAAAGGTGTCATCCGTCCATGCAACAGCACCTACTCAGCCCCCATCTGGCCCATCCTCAAACCTAACGGCGAATGGGGACCCACCATTGACTACAGGAAACTGAATCAACAGGTGCCACCGTCACAATGGCCCATGACCCAGCTAGAACAAGAAATACCCCGAATCAGAGGAGCCACAATCTTCTCTACACTTGATGTGGCCTTTGGATTCTGGACCATTCCGGTGCACCCAGAAAACCAACACAAGCTGGCATTCACATTTGGCAACCGACAGTTCACCTTCAACAGGTGCCCATTCGGCTACGCCAACTCACCAGCTGAATTCAACATCTTTCTGAACAAAGCCTGTACAGATTCTAACTATGCCAGACTCAGTTTCGTGTGCCATCTTCCAAGCTGGAAACAGAATGGTTTCAAAACTGCAAAAAACAAGCCAGTCAAACACCAACACCTGTTCCAGGAATGTGATAACATCACAAAAACACAAATGTGACTGTACTGGAAGAATGTAAAAGGACACTCGAAGCTACCAGGTCTAGACAAGGACTTAAATGATCAAACTGACACCCTCGCCAAAACTGGCGCACTAAACAACAGGCTGTGGTTACTCCCAACCCACCCACTTTCAAGGTTAAAGTGATTACACACAGCATAAGATTACAAACTAACTAGACTGCCTACCTCAGAGCCGCTTATGCTGTCTCCACTGTTTACAAATACCAACATAGTGGACAAGCTGGTTTCTGACACCTCCGTGAAGACTTTGCTTAACCACCTCTCAAACCCCTCCATCCACCCTTGCACGCTGTCTACACTCACTGACAACCAGTGCCTCAGACCACTGCATGGTACAAAGCACATGCTGCGTGCACAGAACAACACTGTGGGTTGTGCACCGTCTGACATCACAATGCCAAGGCTTGTAATGCCACGGCGCAAAAAGGGGGATAATGCCAATGTATTTCCATGACGCATCATGTGCTGCACAACACAGCACCAGAGCCACTGACGAGACACTGAAGCAAGCGTCATGCCAGCAGGAAGATGTGGCAAAACATGGGCCAAGGCGAGCTAAACCCAGTCGCCGCCCACAAAGTAAAGAGACTGCCCTGTCCAACCAAAGACAACCCTCGTTTGTTTCTTTCTCCCCTTTCTCTCTCTCTCTCTCTCTCTCTCCCTGTTGTCTGTACCAGGATACTGCTGTGGTTCTCCATGCTGTGCTGTCAGCCAACCAGAGGACAGCTGGCACCGAGAGAACAACTGAGACTCTTGATCACTGACTACAGAGCACACTACCCCAGCACCGTAGCCCAATACAGCTGGGCAGGTGCCCGATGGACAGAAAACTCCCTCACTCACGCTGAGGCCGATGTCAAACACGTTCAGCCAACGTGAGAAAGTGACTGTTACACAAGCGGAGTCAGGTGGACACAACCACCGCTCCAAACAGTTCCTGGGAGCTTTGCTCGGAGCCGCCACTGCCGCCAGAACTCTGTTTAACATTGGTATGTCCAGTGTCAATGCAGCAAACCAGGCCGTGAACTCCATGAAACAGCTGTTTACTGTCTTCCAGAATGACTTTGCCCAGACTCAACTGGTTACAGTGCTAATGATAGACATGCCGTGGGAGGTTAGCTCCTCCAATAACAGCCTAACCACGGGTAGAATCCCACCGTACATGATACCCTTAAGCCTTGTGCTAACTGTGCTGGCTTCTGCCATCACCACGCCAGCTGACCCGCTACAAATACACCTGGCCTACTCTCTGGGTAGCGCCATCCTACTGCACGCCAATCCCGAGCAGAGGGAAGTGGATGTGCTCCTGATCCAACCCATCAGTGAGTCAAGCCAAGTCTACAGACTTTTTTTGGAAAAGCAACACCCACACCAAGACACACATTCCAGATGTGGTGGCCTACCATGACAGCGACACACAGCTGTACCTGGCCCCAAACCTGCACATGTGTATTTTGACCAAAGACATTCATTATCTCTGCCTTAGCAAACCCTTCCTCAGAAACAACACTGAAGGAATTTGCGGGTTGCAACCCCTGGTCAGCGACACACACTGCCCTGCCGAGGCTAAGCCTCGTACACAAGTCACAGAGACGCAAGCACAGATTGTAGGTGACAGATGGCTCGTCAACACTCCCGTGCGTACAGCTACTCTCACTTACGACCAGAATGACACAACCAGCCGTGTCAACGTGCCCAACCCGAATAGGGGGATTCAAGTACCGAAAGGTGCCACCCTCCACCTTGACGACCTGGCCTTATACCATCTTCCTAGTGAAGAGTACCAGACAGCATTGGAACTCCCATCCTTCAAGAATTACAACTTCACCTTAGATCCAGAACTGGAACTCTGGATTGAGGAAAAGGGGTCCCGACACATTGACATTGCTCCCGTCGACACAGCCCTCCAAGCACTGTCTCGACGGCCCATTCTGAACCCGTCACCTGCGGTCCGAGCCTGGACCGCTGCCGACATTGCGCTGTGCATCTCTACAGGTAATCAGCCACACCCCGACACTAGGTTTCGCCTCCATTCTGTACAGAAGACTCAACAAGATGCGATACAGCCAAGCTCACGAAAGCCGTGTCCGAAGGTCTCAGATGGAATCCCTGGAAAGGGGGTGCCAAGTCAGAGACCACACCGAACCTCATCAAGCTAAATCCTCAGCTCCAGGAACCACCTGCCATCATGATCCACCTGCTACACGACCATCATGATTTACCGGTCATCTGCCCATCGTGATGATTGCCGTCCGATGATGTCCACACAGGGACTTCATCCGACGGAAAGGGGGACTGTAACGCATGAGCAGTTCATTCATTCATTGGTTCTGAATTAATGAATCATGGCTCGTTGAATCTAAAACAATGCACATTCCTTGGCTAAAACCCAAAGCCTTTAGCCTCTGAACTCATGCAGGTAAATCAAACTCTCTGCAAGCTGATAACCCGGCCTGGTGCCAGCATGGCTGGATTTAAATTGCTGACCAGGTCATAAAACTTTATGAAAC
Organism: Cyprinus carpio; assembly: GCF_018340385.1. NCBI lineage: Eukaryota > Metazoa > Chordata > Actinopteri > Cypriniformes > Cyprinidae > Cyprinus > Cyprinus carpio. Next base: position 35,309,346 of record NC_056574.1, read on the forward strand.
CTAAGCCCTTTCCAAAAACTTTATAACCCAACTGGGAGAAACAGAAAAAGCCCAGCTCGCTAGGAATTCTTGTAAGGAAAAAGGAAAGTAAATGTATTCTAAATGTATTGACTGTATTCCCATATCAAATTGGAGTATCTGCAATTTTATCATTTTTTAATCAAAGTTTAAATGTGTGTAATTCTGCATACGAATGTAACTTTGTTTCTCCTACCTTTACCTGTCATTCTTGGTATCTGTTTAACCGTCTGGCTTTGACCGAACCACTCATACATAGGAAATTACAGTAAAATGTATTATTCTGGAATTACCATCTTGCTGGAATATAACTGCTGAATTCTGACAACACCATAACTCACTTGAGTGGGTGTCTCCCCAGAGACAAAGGAACTTTTTCCCGCTTCAGATCGTGGAGGTTCATTGGTTGTTCGCGTGAACCCAGTCGCTCCATAAGAGACTGACACAGAAAGTTCTCGTTGCACTTCATCCCTGAGCACTTCGTCTGAGAGAACGAAGTTTCGATGGCTCCTTAGGGAGCTCTCATCTCAGTTTTTCTTTTCTTTCCTTTACTAAGTTTTATTCTCATATTCGCCTCTCCCTACATGAGGGAGACGAACTCATCGAAATCATTTCTTTGGTAACTCCACGTTTGTTGAACCTTTGAAACTTCAGGCGAGTCTGCTCGCCCCGAAAGAACACACCCAGCTCCAAAAGAACGACACACGCACGCCCATCTTTAGCAGGCACAAAGAAACCCACATGCAAGTATTATTTTCTATAGAGATTTAAACGCTGCTTAAGGTTGTCAATTCTCTTTTTCAAGGTGATCTGATTCCTTGTTGTCTTTCAAAAGGTTACTGTATGTGATTTTGCCATACTGGGCGATCATTCTGTTATCTCGCCCATTTCTCTCTCACCTTCTCTCGCTCACCCTTTCACTCCCTCTCTCTCTTATCTGTTATCCGTTTTTGTCTTGTATTTGTTTTTACTGTTTGTATTGTTATACGCATATTTACTCTGAGTGAATCGTAGTTTGATGTATTATTAGTTCAATTATTAAAATCCAGTATATATTCATGATTGCTTCTGTCTAAGATGCTCACATCACAAAGTCAATGAAATGTTTGATCTTAGCTACAAAGCTTATTTGTTACTTTTCATTAACCTAAATTTTATAAGGACGGGAGAATGGTTTCATGGCCAGAAACTATTTTTCCTGGAATTATAAGAAGTGACAACTTTATTGAAAGTTGATAAGTTAATCTTACAGCCGTTTGCTGGACAAACCACTGTTCGATTTGCATTAATTCCCAGTAAAAGATATCACGTTAATTGATATGAAGAATGGAATATTGACATATTAATGAGTAAATTACAGTGCCTTGTAATGAGTTATTGATATATACAATTGACCTATTTTTCATCTTCAATAATTTTAATGTAACTGTCACACGAGATATATTAACCCTCTGGAGTCTAAGGGTATTTTTGGGGCCTGGAGAAGTTTTGTCATGCCCTGACATTTGTGCTTTTTTCAGTTTCTTATAAATATCTAAATGGCTAAAGTCTAATCTCACTGTAATCAGCACAAACTGGGCTATAATAATATGTGAGCAGCATGTAAGTACATGATTGTGTTTTTGAGAAAAAAAAAAAGTTATGCGTGGTTAGTGAAAAACTAAAAATGTTAAATCACTTGAATAAGGCAATAAAAACACATACAGAAAATTGGTTCCCAGGAATTTTGAGAACTGGAGCTTGTAGCCTAGAATTTTTTTTTTCTAAATGATGTGAAAATCATCTTGTTTACTCACTTACAGAAAACAATATATTGATTTAAATTTTCTAAGACACTTTTTGTTGGTAAAAGTCATATGCGAGTAGGCGTCAACTATCATGAATTCACACCTGAGAAGACAAAGGCCTGCATAATGAGTTGCATAATGAGCCATTCAGTCAGCTGTGTCACTGAGAGGGATGAGTTACAAGAAAGAATGTGAGGACAAAATAAATGTATATAATTTTATGTTTGTAGTTTATTTAGAATATATTTAATTATCCCATAACATAATTTAATATTCACTTGTGAGTGCAGTTAAACAGTTTATTAGGATCAATCAAAGCTGACTTTCAAACTGAAATTTTTGCATCATTACTCCAGTCACACAATCCTTCAGAAATCCTTTTAACAATCTTATTTTCTACAAAAAAAAAAAAACATTTATTGTTATTATTATAATCATTATTATTATTATTATTATTATTAATGTTGAAAAGAGCTGAGAATATTTTTTTTAGGTTTTTTAGGGGGGATAAATTGAAAGAACAGCAATGATTGTTACAATCTGTTACAGTTACATTTATTGTTACATTTATATTATTTACATCAAGCTTTTGAATGGTATAGTAGTGTATATTGTTATTGAAACTTCATAATATTTCACCTGATTATACATTTAGTCAGGAATTATAGTTTGGAAAAAGTCTTTGGAAAAAGTCTAACTAGTAAAATGTTTACACGTTATGTGAAAACTAGTACAAGTATATAAATAAATAAAAAGAGACTTACTCATGTTTATGATCTCTGCTGAATAAAGTGCTTCATTCTTTTTTCTGAGGAAATCCAAATCTCAAATCCTCAACCACATCACATCTTTTTGGGGTGAATTATGTCTTATTCCTCTCATCGCGAAGCAAACAGTAAAATAAAAAAAAAAACTTGAAGAACAATCTCGCTGCGTTGTTTTCTGTTCTGTGGGCGTATTCAAAAGCCGCGCGCTTCAGTGAAAAACATTTGAATCTCAAAAAGCGCGCTCGGCGCGGGGGCGTGGTCGCATTAGAAGATAATGAAGTGAGACGTGAAAAACGGACATCGCGTTGTTTTCATATGGATTACTTTATCACAGAATATTTGTTTTCAGCAGCACTTGTTTAGTTTAAAAGTAGACATGTCAGGCTTTCTATAGATATCTCTCTCATGTCTCGGTGTTGAGTATTCACTGAGTTACAGTTCATTTTAATGACGCATTTGTAACTGAAGATCAGCGCAGACAAAGGCTGCAGACAGCACTCCTTGTTTGTTATCTTTATTTTATAAGTGCACAAAGTTTTGTTGTTATTATGTCTGTATACAAAAAAAGTAGACCCTTTACAGATTCGATTGATGTATTGCTCTTATCTGTACGATCAAAACTGAAAGTGTAATTTAAGTTCTTTTCGGGGTTATCAGGAGAAAATACCCCAAAACGCGTATACGCGTTAATCGACTCCAGAGGGTTAATCATATTCCTGATTAATTATTAAAATTCCGTATATATCACTTGATCTAACGTTAATGTACTACCCAGTGTGATTACACTGGACTCACATGGGTTAAGGCGCTCCCGATCATTCTCATGTACATGAGAATGAAAAAGCGATCCAGAGTAAACCTAAGCCCTTTCCAAATTCTCTTTCGTAAACCGCCATTCATGGGAATGGAAGGGGGTAAACAACAGCTGCCATCTACAGAGGTGTGTGAGCATGACATGTTGAGTTACTGCAAAGAATTGTCCTCTGTTGTCTAATGTTTGTGTGCAGGTAAAAGCGGTTCAGGGGAAAGTTGCTGAAACCCTGTTGCACGACCTGAAACCCAGGAGATTTTGTGGTGGTACGAGACCTGAGGCGAAAGAGCTGGAAGGCATAAAGGTGGCTGGGACCGTTCCAGGTGCTTCTGACCACTCACACGGCTGTGAAGGTAGCTGAGAGAGCAACGTGGATTCACACCAGCCACTGCAGAAAATTCCCATCTGCATCTAAGGAAGAGGAGCGGAGGGAGTAAAAATCTAAAGATACACACGTCAACAAAGGCCAGAATCCAGCATAAACATCAAGCGTCCTTATCAGCAGAAGATCAAGGTCAAGACTGAGAAGCAGCCTGCTCACAAGTGAAAAGATAACAAATATCAGCATCATAGTTGGGTGCTCAACCGAGGCCCATGAAACTCTGGCACAGTGAGAGAAAGGCTGGAAAGGATACACAACCATAGTTGTGCAATTGGCATTGGGGAGGAGGTGCAACTACAAAGATAGAAGAAGCAGAGCTTACAGATCATCTCCAACCAGTCTACCTCATACTTCCTGGGCTGACAACCATACAAAAGACACTGCCAACCGACAGAATGGAGCATGCAAGACAACGACACCCATTCAGACTGCAAGGACTGTGTGGCCTTAGAGGTACAACATTTATATTGGCTGCACTGACTGTAATAATATGTTCGACTGCATCTTACCTGACTGCAGAACTAGTAGGGGAGGTGACCAGTTATAATCCAGGTGAAAACACCACATCGAACCATACGAATCATCAACGAGTGAAGAGATCAACGCTGACTCTAGTGGTACCAACGCATGGACTGGACAAAGACATCGTAATGGTAACAGAAGGGTCAAATGTGAAATTCAACTGTAACCCATTCATTAAGAACTGTCCATATTGTGGAAGACCTGAATACGAAGACACAAGCAGCGCTGAGTATGCACAAGTCTACTTTTGCAGACATCCGTGTAAATGGAGTGAGGTGAAAGCCTACGAACATCCTGAGAGCTATGGAACAGATGGGAGATTTAAAGTGGTGAAGAGAAGCAAGTGTGGTCAAAACAAGGGCGGGATGTCTGTCATAATTGCAAAAGTCAGGACTTCGGATCAAGGCAAGTACTACTGTGGCATCCATTAAACGGGAACTGATTGGTATGAAGCATTAAGCATTGTCGTGCACAAGCCAGCACCACAGCCAGTGAAACATCTTGTTGAGTCTGCTTTTGAACCAGCTACAAAGGAAGAGGCAGTGTGGATGGGAAACGAGGAAGCGGGCAGAGGGGGAATGAATCCTACACTGCAAAAAGCCATGACGAAGTGCCAGGGGAATAAGGCGTGTACTTTGGCACTGTTGCAGAAAGAGGAGTTGAAGATAAACACCAGCTGCTGGCTGTGTCTGCAGATGTCTCACTCATGGAGAGCTGCTCCATTGACTGTAACAACCCTAAAGGAATCCAGATGCCTAATATCTCAACAGATGGCAGAAGTGTTGATGGCTGCGGATGATATAGAGAAAGGGAGGATGCCGAAGAGGAAACCGGAACCTGACTGCAATGGAACACAGTGGGACGACAAATCAGACATGATGATACCACCGTTGAGAGTGGTGCACACGCAAGGGGATGTGTGCATCTGCCAAACGAGACCCAGATTGAAGCTGAAGGCGGGATGGTCTGACTGCAGGATCAGGATCAACATCAAGAATGGAACAGCGAATAACTGCACAGCAAACATTGATGGGACACTGACAACGTTCACATGTACTTTCAACAGACCGAGCGACACTTCACCTGCTGCTGAGTGGGTGTGTGTAGACAGAGCATATCATGACCTGCCAGAGAAAGGATGGACAGGGTGTTGTTATCCAGCATTAATGAATGTAGGGACATCTGTGTACTTACCAAGTGAAGAGCATAAAGGTGAGAGTAGAAAGAGAACAAGTGTTAACATTTTACCAGGGGCTCTACCAGAGAAGTATAATGGGTATAATCTATCAGATCCTTGGACAACACCAGGTGCTAACATAGGTGGTCACTTTTCTTAGGAGTAGGAACAGCAGTGAGCATAAATAAGATCAATGGGTTACCATGGACAGTAATGGCCATAGCTAATAGCACTGAAAATTCTCTGACAATGGTTAATGATGAAATGAAACCATTAAGAGATGCAGTTATACAAAATAGATTAGTTCTGGATATGCTTACGTCGCAATCTGGGGGGGTCTGTAAAATGTTGGGTACATCATGTTGTTTTCATATTCCAGACTACAGCAACAATGTTACCAATATCTTTGCCCACATGAGAATGGCCATAAAAGAGCCTGAGCGCACACACGATATATGGGCAGAATGGCTGACAAACATGTGGGGAGGGTGGGGATATTGGCTGTGCAACACTGTGTTACCAATTGTAGCAGTATAATTTTTGCTGCTATTATGTTTACAATGTATTTTTCAGTTCATATCCAGCTCAGTATACAGAGACTGGTGAAGTCTAGAGTTTCACATCAAATGGTTAGACTGAATGTGTACAACAAAGACATTATTATGGATTTGTGTAGGGAGAAAACTGTTGATGAAGAGACAACCTGTAGCGAAAGCTACAGTAAAATGTGTTAAATGCATGGAACCTATGATATTTTCTTTGAGAATGATAAGTAATGTTTAGGCACATCTATGTCTATACTGTTTGCTTGCTCAAAATAGGGTCTATCCCCAAACAAAAAGCCTTAGCATATTTTCTAACTTCTTTCACAAACTTAAGAGAGTGATCATTTATGTGAAAATCAGAGATGAAGAGTATAAATGTGATGTAATAACTTAAGTTTGCTTTATTGGAATTATGTTTGTTTTCTTGTTTGAATTTTTTAATTTGAATTGTGTTTTGAATCTGTGAGGTGACTGAGGGTCTGACTTATGTCAGAAATGCAAGCCTGGCTTCCAGAGCACATATAATGTTAAGAGTGTAGTGAATGTATAACCAGTAGTAATGATTTTTTTCTGTTTTATTGATCAATGAATGATAAAAAGGGGGAAATTTTAGTGGAAAAAATTCATTTACATTGCTTCTGCATGACCATATATGCATGTGTTTTCTTAGAACTGCTGTGTGGACACAGTGAGAGATGGGTTAAGGGCCTAAGAGTAAGCTGTATGGGCAACATGTGGTCCATGGACCCGTGTTGGGTGCAGAAGGGAGACACCTGGGGGGGAAACAGATGTTTGAGGATGACCTGAGAGGTCATTTGGGCCATAGAAATGGTGGAAATAGATGCCTAAGGATGACCTGGGAGGTTAGCTAAGGACTAAATATGGGGGGAACCAACCTTTAGAAGAATGATATAGTAGTATGTTTCTGACTTTCTTGCTATCTATGGAAAAGCACAGCTGTTAAGAGTTTATAACCTTGACTGGGGAAAAGGGATATAAAGTGGAGGACTGCCCTCCCTTCCTTGTCACACTCTGCAGCGACCTGTGTTTCTGTATGACTGTCTGACCTTCTTTGCAAAGAATAAAAGCTTCTTTTTAATTATAAGCTTGAGAGTGAGCCTGTCTCTAATGCTGATGAGAGTTGATTTAATTTTGCCCCAACAGACCCTACCTAGACAAAAAGTTTTACGGGTATGAAAACATGTCGGATAAAGACCAGGCAAAGTTTGACGCGTGGTATGGCACGGTCTCGGGTAAATTCTTTCATTTCAGGAAGGAGTTGTACGTGTACTGCGTGAACTACATTGTCTGATTACGTGAAGCGTGCATGAAATACAGAGAAGCGTTCATAGACTCGATTCGTTTAACTTTACCACTCTTGCGAGCTGTTGTATGTTGTATGTAGACAGCTACTACGAACAGGATGTGATAAGGTACGGCCTAGAATTCAATGGTTGTTTTTTCCATGGCCACAAATGGCACTTTGAACCCCATAATACCCACCCCTTGTCAGGCATACCTTTCTGAGTTCTCAGAAGACAGTTTGACGACAAGGTTGAGATTCTGCAAAACGCATACGGCTTGAAAATAGAGTTCCTGTGGGAGTGTGAATGGAACAAAATGAAACAGACTGACCCCTCGGTGATTACGTTTGAGTACTTATTCGGCTCCCGAGTGCCTGAACCCTCGAGATGCCCTTTTTGTTGGACGCATGAACACTTACAAACTGTATCACAAAACGACCGAAGAGGAGAAAATAAGTTACGTCGATTTTACCAGCTTATACCCCTTCTGCCAAGCTAGGAAAAGCTATCCGATCGGCCACCCCAAAATCATTTATAATGATTTTGAACCAATTTAAAAATTATTACGGACTTATCAAGGCCACTGTGTACCCCCCGCGCAAATTACTCCTTACAGATGTCGAGGAAAACTCATGTTCCCTTTATGCAGGACCTGTGCTCACACCAAAAACCAGACATCAAGCTGTAACCATATGGATGAGGAGAGGGCTCTCTCGGGGTGTTGGGTCAGTATCAAGCTTTTAAAAGCGATCGAGAAGGGATACGTCGTTGCCAAGGTCAATGAAGTTTGGCATTTCCCGCAAAGGATGGATACACTGTTTTGCGATTACGTAAAAAAAGTTTCTGTGTTTGAAACAGCAAGTGTCCGGCTATCCGTCCAACGTGTTCATAGATACAAAGCGTCTTACATCAGCAAATATTATGAAAAAGAGGAAATTCATCTCGACCCTGAAAACATCAGTCACAGCCCCGCTCAGAGGTCTATAAACAAGCTATTGCTTAATAGTTTATGGGGGAGATTCTCTATGAGAGAGGATTTAACACAAACTGCTCTTGTGAAAGACCCCGAAGAATTCACCAGTATCATTTTTGGTAAAACTGATACCCTGAAATATTTCACATTCGTCTCAGACGATGTCGCGTTTGTGCAACATCGTCCCCTCAAAGGGGATGTTCGTCAAAAACATAACATTAACGTTATTAAGGTGCCTTTACAACTGCTCATGCTCAACTGGACCTGTACGTGCTGATGGACAAACTCGGCAACCGAGTATTATACTCAGACACTGACAGCATCATTTTTGTGTCTAGGGAAGATGACTAGATGCCACCTCTGGGGGATCATTTGGGAGAGCTGACGGATGAAATAGGGGACGACGAATACATCACAGAGTTCTGTTCTAGCGGTCCAAACTCATACGACTATCATACTGCCAAAGGAAAAGTGTGCATGAAGGCTAAGGATATAATGCTGAACGCTAGAAATTCCCAAGCTATCCGCTTAGACTCCCTGATTGGTCTGGTTAACGGCTATGTGACATCTCACAGCGATACACAATACATCCTGGCTAATGCTGAATGCATAGAGGGTTTCGGGATGCTTCCGAGTTTGACTTTAGACTCCAGCACCAATTGTCATGTGTCCATCCAATAGTGGCAAGACCTATTTTGTAAAACAACTGATGGTGACTGGTCTAAATATGATTTCTAAAAAAAAAAAAAAAAAAAAAAAAAAAAAAAAAAAAAAAAAAAATGAAAACATTGTTTATATTTACAACTGTTGGCAACCTCTGTACGAGGTTATAGTGGCTCCGGGGTAGTTTTATTAGCAATACCTTTGCAGTGTCTGCAATGTCAGCACCATTAGGCCTTGTGATTTTGAGACGCAGAAATAACAGCGTGTTATTTAGGTCAATGTAATCTTCGCCGGTTCCCGGGATAAAAAAAAACTCCAAAGGGGACAAATCTGATACAGCCGATAAAGAAGGTACTTTACTAAATATGCATTTTTCTCAATAACCGTCTGGGTCAGCAGGACTGTGAATAAATTAACTCGGACTCGCACTCTCCTGACATGTGATGCAGTAACGCCATGTTAGAATATGGTTTCTTACGCTTTCTGGGTGTAACTGAAAGCTTCTTGGACCTTCACTTTGTTTGCTTCATCGAAAGGCCATGCCTCCTCCTACCTGGTGGTTTAGACAATCTCTTATGAGCCATGACTATGAGACCCTACCCGTCTTGAGCTTTAGAATCACCGTTACACGATCTAGACATAGCATTTGAGATGTTGTTTGTTGTATCCATTACGCATGTCACACCACTTGAACATTTTGTTTATGATTGAGAAAAGTGCACTCAGCAGATGCAGATCGCACCACTTGAACAACAGTTGGAGGATGATTTTGTCTGTCAAAAATTCTGTATTTTCATGGAGAAACTTTGTCAAATACAAATTTGTGTTGTAAGGCTTTCTCGGAGCCAAAGTCAGATTTTACATTATCTCTTCATCCCACTCCTTGTTGTGAGTTTTAGGTGAGTATAAACTGGCCATGTCTATGTATTTCACAGCTCTTTTCTGATTTTCCACAGAAGACCCTGGGTCTATTTAAATAAGCTTGCCTTGGAATGCAACTGGACCCCAGATGAGGCAAACCCCCAGATGTCGGAACAGACCATATAATCTTCAAAAACATTCCTAAGGACGGACCATAAAATCTTCAAAAACATTCCTCAGCAGTTCATTCATCACCTGTCGCTGCTCGGACACGGTCACACATCTATACAAACATCATATGTCATCCCAGGAGGTCATAGGCTGACATTGGAATTTTACATATGCCAGTTTTCACATCTGGATATCATTAACAGGTCATGGGGGTCACATCTGGATAGGTCACAGGGTCAACACAACGTGGGTGGGCTACATGGGGGGAGGGGGAAAAGGTCACAAAGGTCAAAGCCATACATCTCCAATGACATAAGCTGAATCATATAGAATACTAACTAATATCCATCATAAAAAATCCTTATCAACCCAAACAAAAGCTTTTAAATCCAGAAACAATGTTTGAGCAGCCTTCTCAGCGCAGACATCTGCTTTTAAATCCAGAAACACTGAATAAAAACTAAGTTGAACCAAATGACAAAATAAAAACTAAAACAAAGCAGACTCTTCCAAAATAAAAAAATTTAAAAACAAATAAACACCCAAAATCCAATAAACAAGTGGAAAGTCAACAATAAAACAACATATTTTATGTAACCCGATCCAGCTACTGTGAACATTGAACTCTCTACTGGATGAGCTTAACTTTTATGCTCGTTTCAAGGCTCATAACACTGCCCACACAGAGAGTGCTCCCACAGCTGCTGCAGAAGTGGTGAGTGCACTCTCCGTCTGTCGCAGATGTAACCCGATCCTTCCGACGGGTGAATATCTGCAAGGCTATGGGTCCTGATGGCATCCAAGGCCGTGTGCTCCGAACATGCACTTTCCAACTAACCAGGGTTTTCACAGACATTTTCAATCTCTCCCTATCTCTGTCTGTAAAAAAAAAAAAAAAACACCATTGTGCCCATACCAAAGGAAACAAAAAATTAAAAAAAAGAAGAAAAAAAAAATCACATGCTTGAATGACTGGAGGCTGGTTGCTCTGACACCCATCTTCAGCAAAAGTGTTTTGAGAGACTTATCAGAGACTACATCTGCTCTGTGCTGCCTGCCAACAAACTGTTCCATAGATGATGATGTTATTGCTTTCACCCTACACACTGCCTCTCTCCCACCTGGAATATAAGAACACCTATGTGAGAATGCTGTTTTTGGACTACAGCTCAGCATTTAGCACCATAGTGCCTCCCACACTTGTTGTGAAGCTCCATACTCTGGGACTAAATAGATCTCTGTGCAGCTGGATCCTGGACTTCCTGACAGGCAGAAGTCAGGTGGTTAGAATGGGCAACAATACTTCATCCCCGCTGGACCCTGCAACACTGGTTCTCCTCAGGGCTGCATCCTCAGCCCACTCCTGTACTCCCTATACACACACACACACACACACACACACACACACATGACTGTACAGCCACACACAGCTCCAACATCATCAAATTTTGCTGATGACACAACGATGATAGGCCTGATCACACACAATGAGACAGCCTTCAGAGAGGAGGTGAGCACCCTGACTAAATGGTGTCAGAAGAATCATCTCTCACTCAACATCAACAAGACCAAGAAGCTTGTGGTGGATTTCAGGAGACAGAGCAGAGAACACACACCCATCACCATCGACAAGAAACCTGTGGAGCGGCTAAACAGCTTTAAGTTCCTCTGTGTTCACATGAGGATCTTACATGGTCTACACACACTGATGTAGTACTGAAGAAGGCACAGCAACGCCTATTCTCCTGAGATGGACTGAGCAAGTTTGGAATGAGCCCCCAGCAAACCTCAGATCATTCTACACCTGCACTGTGGAGAGCATGCTGACTGGCTGCATCACTGCCTTGTTTTTAAAACAGCACCTCTGGGCAACCGCAAAGCTCTGCAAAGGGTTGTGGTGAACTGCACGCCACATTGTTTGAGGTGAGCGTCCCTCCCTCTAGGACATCTACACCAGGCGGTGTGTAAGGAAAGCCCGGAGGATCATCAGTAAGTCCAGCCACCATCCCACAGACTGCTCTCTTTGCTGCCGTCAGGAAGGATGTCTCCGCAGCATCCGATCCCACCACTAGCCCGACTGAGGGATAGCGTGTTCCACTATGCTATCAGACTAATGAACAGTCAGAACTAATACACCCTACAGCATACTCCCACTATACGATATGCCACACACTGCACTTTAAACGCCAACACAGTTCAATAATGGGACTATACGTAACACTGCACTTAATACAAAATCTATCTGCTACCACTGGATACCATCCAATGTACATCCATGACATTTTGGTTTGTCCAGTTCATGTATAATCTGTTGCATCTTTGCATATTTATGTGTAAATATGTATACATAATGTAGAATGTGTACATACTGTGAATAATGTGTATTGCTAACTGTATGTACATACGGTGTATAATGTGTATTGCTAATTGTAAGTATGTCTATAGTACACTGTGTGTACTGAGTATATGCATGTGTATATTACACATTGTCATCTATAAAAGTATACGTATAAATCAAAACAAGGAGAAGTTGCAAAGTATGCAAAAATAAGTATGGTACATTAAACATTTTGTGAACATTTCTAATTATTCTCTTATTTGATGGTGTTATTTGATAAAGGGATCACCTGCCTGTGAGCAACTCTGCAAAAATAAAGCCCATATATGATGTCATCAGGGAAGTAAGCAAGGGCATACTTCCCATCCCAATCAGCAACATTTCTGTTGACAAATAGGATGGTGGCCTCCAAAGCCAGATCTGGACTCGAACAGTACATGAAAAGTAAACCCACCAGGAGGGGATAAAAACTGTTTGTACTGGCTGATTCACTTGCCAGCTACACTGTACGAGGGCAAGTCTGCAGCTAATAAAAGTCACAGAAAATGGACTAGAGTTATGATGCAGTTATGGCACTGGTTACAAGTTATACGTTGACAACTTTTATACTAGTCCAACCCTCTTCAAATACCCCCTGGGCAAAAAGATTTATGATTGTGGCACAACATCAGACCTAACAGAAAAGGCTTTCCCAAAAACAATTTTGAACAAGATGCCCAAGAAAGCACCTTGTGGCACCATACGCTGGATAAGGTTGTGTGAAAATTTTGACCTTTGGAACAAGATGACACCTGTGTCTTCGGCATGCCATCTGCAGTTCCTTTGTGTGTGTGTGTGTGTTTGTGTGTAGATGTTTGTTTGGTTTTGAAATTGTGGCACACTTTTGATCTATGACCCAACAATTACTGGATATTCGTGCCTCATTTTATGGACAGTTTTAAGCTGGACTTGGAGCGCATTTTTAAATCAAATGCACAAGAATCTTTTAATGGATATTCCAGCGTATATCCGCCAGTGGCCTCTCAGCACTTTGCAGAGAAAGTGGAGGAAATGCAGGTGTGGGGGAGGACTTACTATCGAACTGAAGGCACACCTTCGGGCTGGCTTCTGGTCTGGCCTTTCCTGTGAGTTGTTCTGCCATGGCCTTGTTGCTTTGCGGCCACTGGACTTGCCTTACAGGTAGCTTTGACCTGTTCTCCCCGTCTCTGTCCCCTGTCTCCTTGGATGGCCTTTCACGGATCGGCCTCTGTTGCCGGAGCAAGGGAGTGACTCCCGGTAACCTGCGCTCACTGAGCAGAGAATCGCTTTCTCCGGAGGTGAAGCCCCCCACCAAAAATGGCTCTGATCAACACTCGATCTTTGGTGAATAATACTTTTCTGCGATTTCTTCACTTCTCATAGACTGGATTTTATGTTCATCACTGAATCCTGGACCAAGGTTGGTGAATTTTTAACCCCTTTTTCCGAATTGGTTCTGGCTGACTGCACCTTTTTTAAATTTTCCCCACCCGAACAGGAAAGGGAGTGGACTAGTAACTATTTTAAAAGACTCTTTTCTTGAATGCTGTCGTTCAGTTTCAGTGGATGTGTTTTCCAGTTTGGAAGTTCAGCTTCTCCATCTCGACTGGAAGATCCTGTTTTATTGGTGGTGATTTAGCATCCGCTTACTCAGCAATGGACTTCATGAAGCAATTTACTGAATTTATCGGCAATATTGTCTAAAGTATGACCCGCTTTTTATTAGTGGGTGATTTTAATATCCATGTATGCTGTCAGTCAAACCCATTAATAAGTTTCTCAAATCTCATTGACTCTTTTTAGTTTGGTTCAATGGATAAAGGACTCCACTCACCTTCAGGGCCATATTGTAGATCTTGTACTTTCTTATGGGTTTTGCCGTTTCCTGATATGAAATATATGATTTCCTGCTCTCTGACCATAAGTCGATTTTTATTTTCTGTGTATCTTTCTCATTTTTACAAAGAAATCTGTAACACTGTCTATGTCCTATTCTTCTAATTTTGGGGTCAAATTTTAATCAGTGTTTTTATGGAATCTTGTTTTCATCTATCTCGGATCTACCGCTACCTGACCTGGATGCCTGACCAACATCTAAGTCTTCTAAATTCTGCCTGGCTGGATGTTTTAAATGTGTTTATAAGGCTTGAGTGGAGCAGTGACAAATCAAAATCTGTTCTGTGGCAAAATTTTGATACTCGACTCTTACAACAAGCTTGTAGAAGGGCCGTGCGCAGATGGAAAAAGGATAAATTACATATTTAATTTCAGTTGTTTAAAGGCAGTTATCAGCTTATCAGTCTGCTGCTAAGCCTACTTATTTTTCTGATTTAATAAAAAAAGCATTCTACTCCTAAAGTTGTGTTTTCAGTTATTTATTCTGTTGTTAATCCTTCTATTAACACACGGTGCCTGTTGCCTTTGATGTTTTTTGAAACCCATTTTCTTAAAAAAAACATCATTGCTAATATTAAACTATCTTTTGTTCCTTATGGACATTATACACCTTAAATTTTTTTAAATTAATGGTTGACTCTGTCGTGCCAGGTTTGATGTCTTTTTCACTAAGGTGCCTTTTAACTGGGTCTGTTCCTGCTACTCTTAAAGTGGCTACTGTCACTCCACTCTCAAGAAGCCTTCACTAGATCCTTCTATTCTGAAAAACTGTCCATCCCCATTTCTGTTTTACCATTAATTTCAAAGGTTTTAGAAAAAAATTGTTTTTGACAACTGCAGTTCTTTCTAAATCTTAATTGTATTACTGAAATTTTTTCAGTCCGTTTTAAATCTGTCTCATAGTACTGAAATGGCCTTTCTCAGAGTGTTAAACGATATCCTTTTAGCTACAGACCTAGTGACTCTGTGGTCCTGGTTCTCACATTTATCAGCAGCATGTTTACACTGTGGACCACTTTATTTTGATATCTAGATTAGAGTCATACTTTGCTCCTCTCACCTGTGCGCTCTCCCCTCAAGGCTCAATACTCCCTTTTTTTTCTTTACATGCTTCCTCTGGGTTCCATTCTAAGAAGGCATGGGGTGTCTTTTAATTTCTATGCTGCCGATACCCAGGATTTATTTACCTATTAAGAGAAGTGATCCTTCAGCACTTAGTACCTTACTAAGATGCTTAGACAAGGTCAGACTCTGGCTAACTTATTTTTTTTAATGTTAAATGAAGATAAAAACAAATGTGATCGTTTTCAAGTCATACTGATCATTCTCAGGCTACCAGCCTAAATCTGGCAGCTTATTGGCCTTCAGATCTTCTCGTGTGCGAAAACTGGGTCTTGATGAGTCATTGAAAATTGGAGAAAAACCTATCTCTTCTGTAATTGGTTCTAGTTTTTACCAACTCTGCTTGCTGTCTAAAGTCAAACACTTTTTAAAAAGCTTCGACGTTAGAGATGGCTGTCCCTGCTTTTATTACTTCATGATTAGCTTACTTCAACTCACTATATTGCGGCATTTCAAAGTCACAAACTTCTCGCCTACAATTGGTCCAAAATGCTGCTGCTAGATTTCTTCAAAATAGTCGCAAATGTGACCACATCACCCCCATAATGAGGGCCTTCACTGACTGCTGTTCAATTTAGAATTGATTTTAAAAGTTCTCTTACTGGTGTATAAATCTTTACAAACCAAGCCCCTAGTTATCTCGCAGAGCTGCCATGCATTTTTTATATCCCACTCAGAAGTCTAAGAATCCAGTGTCCAGAATCTTCTTGTAGTTCCTAACTTCAGACTTAAAAACATAGAGGGGATAGAGCTTTTGCTGTGGTTGGGCCTCAGTTATGGAACAATCTGCCGCTTGATATTAGAATGGCACCTTCCATATACATTTTTAAGTCTCTTCAAAGAACACATGTTTGATTGGCCTAGTAAACAAAAAAAAAGTATCACATTTTAATTTACATTGTAATGTTTTAATCTTTTCAGTCCTAGGGTTTTAAATTAATGTTTTGATTCTTTGTTTTTATGGGTTTATGGTTTGATTTTAATGTTGTTGGAAACTCAGAAGCGAAGGACCAGGAGACTCTTGGGTTAATCTTCAGCAGCATTCTTTATTGAGAACGCTCTGCTCAGCGCTACAGGTCATCAAAATCTAACCAAAGCAGCAGTGATACTTTGGAGTTTTATACATTTTCAAGGGGGAGGGGATACATAGAGGTGGAGACAATTTAAACCAAAAGCAAGCAAACGGAATCAGGAAAGTGCCAGACACTGGCATTTTCCCAGCCTTTGATCTCATCAGCATAAAACAGTGTCATTTAAATACAGAGGTGCCTGACAGTATCACCCATACCTTCACATTATTATAGAAACAAAGGCACAGCTGTGCCTTGAGTTTATGGTCAGGAAGAGCAAACAAAAGGTCAATGTCTCAGAAACCTGGGCTGCTTGACTTTGATCATCTCAGAATGTCATTCATATTAACCTAAAAAATGTAAAAAACACAATGTACATTACTATTACATTGGAACCTAGATTTAACATTTTTAAATTTTGTAATCCCACAGTCCTCCCCTTGAGAATTCTAATAACTCTCACATATTACTCAAATTTAAACTTTCATACAGTCCATTCTATGGCCTATGTTTCTTAAACATAAGCCCCATCTGCAGTCAGTCATGTAAGTCTTGAAGGTTACAGGCACATATAACTTATTCTGGTGTCTTGTCCTAGATTTACTTAGGTGTAATAGTTATTTTTTTAGAACAATAACTGTGGACACATATGAACATGGATGGTAACATTGTCGTGGGGGAAACTACATGATGACACAGAGGGAAAACCATGTAGCATGAGAGTGGAAAATAGTCTGAAGTCCATGGCGCCCGAATAGCTGTGGAAGTCTGTTTTCTGTAGTCCATTTCCCATGTAAGATTCATGCAGATGATTCTTGGTCCTCATGAAGCTTGTTCATGGATGTCTTAGGTGATGCTTTACACCAGGATGCTGCTTATGGAGATGACATATCATGCACACATACCTGCAAGACAAGAAAACAAAGAAAACAGCAGACCAGCAGTATTCATGCATAGACATTTTTAGACTTCTGTTGATCGTATAGTGGTTTTTAAGTCTGGTGAATCGTAATAGTGTTTTTTCTCAACCTAGTTTTAAGTAATTTGACACCTATGAAACCAGTGAGGTGGGGATAAAAACTGCTGATAGGGGAAACCTATGAGGAAGTCTTCACCACAGGGTTTGGCCCCCGAGGCCTGTTGCCACATCGGTTCTTCCCCTGGGCTCCCCACTGGTCTGTGTGTCCTAGTCTGTCCCTGTAGTTGGTGTGAAAACTTTACTGTGTGACATCTCCATCTTCCAATGGAACATCAGTCATAACAAAACATTCATAACCAAAAGAGAATAGGAGCGACTAGAGTGTGCTGTAATATAGCTTTGAAGGCTGTGCAGGTGTACTCAACTAGCGGTAAATTAAGCACTCACAGCCTAACAGTTAACACCTGAGCAAGGCTGCCTCCAAACAGTTAGGTGAAGTGGGGAGGGGCTGCTTCAGAGTGGTAAGTTAGACTGAGTAGGAGGCTGAGTAAAGCTGTTCATTTCTCCTTAAAGTCTTCTTGCTTTTCCTACACTCTTTCATCCAGTGTCCGGATTTACCACAGTAATGGACAACTGCCCTCCTTTTTAGGACTTTTACGTTTCTGTCGGTTTCTCTGTGTTGACCTGGAATGATGCTGCTGCAATCTTTACTCTGGCTTTGACATCAGAGTCTCTTCCCAAGTAGTTAAACCTGTCCAAGGTGTTTTGCAAGCTTCAAGTGGACCATGTAAGATCTAAGAATGGTAAAGCAGATCTGTACTCGGCTAAAAAGGCCATCAAACCATGTTCGAACTAGTGGCCTTTATGATCCCATGGGACCTCTCTGGAGTGTCAGATCAGCTTCCACTGTAAACTGCCAGCTGACTGACACAAAACCTTTCAGTGTATTCACTTACAGTTTCATCCTTCTTCTGTACACAACCAGTGACCTTTTGACCAATTCACTTTTGGTCCACAAATGTTCTTTAACTCTCTCAGAACTCCCTCTCTTAATTCATCTTTTACTGGCATGTTGTAGTTCAGAAGTAACAGCAGACTCAAAACTGCTGAATTCAGATTCAGTTAGAGAATTTGTGGACATCAGCTGTGTGACTTCTGCTAATGACATGTCATAGAGACGCATTGTGCTGATCAGTGTATTCTTCTAAATGCAGGTTTGTAAAATTTGTGCATGCTGAGGGTAAGCTCTGGGGATAGTCTCTCTAATATCTTTAGGTCCTAGGAACGTTTGGCAACAGTTTGTACTTGGGACAACAGAAGAGTTGGGAGGCAACACTTCAGTTCCCTCAATTCTCTGAGATCTTCTCCTAGCTCCACATACCTTCACTGAATTTTACAGGCACATCAGTTACGTGACTGGGATGGTATACATCTGTTTCAAAAAATGCTTGTAAGTCAGGATAATTGTTATCAGGCTGACTAATTTCTAATTCTTCCACATCAGGGTTTTGCTGTCAGCTTTGTTCGCGGTTCAATTTCTTAGTCAAAAGAGGATAACTCTAGCTCTGTAGCTCTTTGTTCTGTTTTCTGATAGCTTGAGCTAGTGAGATGGTTCCCGTTAGTAAGCTAAACCAAAATTCTCTGTGGAAGCAGATAATAATGCCTTTCACAGTGTTCTTGCGAATTACATGATCCTAGTACCTTTTTAACGTATTAATGACACATACTTGTTCGACTGGATTATGTTCACTATTGAGTCCATGTGCTCTCCTAACAATGATGTGAACTAATCGGGTGTCCATAAAGGAGTAGCTAGTCCCACCTTTCGTCGTTGTTGGAACAGCTTAGCATTTCCTTCTCACCATTTTTGTAAAAGTTTCTGAACACACAGGGACACAATTCTAAAAATTTCCCTGGCAAGCGCGGATACCATTGGCTTCAACACCAAAAACGTCTAGCACTTTACGCTTAAACTTCCCGAGCCGATGACAGAGTGGTTAACACAACCAATTCACTAGAACTTTACGCTATAACCTTCCCTTGCGGATGTTGTTCAGAGGGTGATATAGTCCAATATTGAGCATGTGGATGCCTAATATTCCTCTGCCTAAAAGAGGCAAACAGTGGATATTATTCATCTCTAAAATTACCATTCCCCTTAGAGGTTACACTTAGTGAACCAAACCCTGACGCTGATCTGTTAAACTCTTCTAGGGGGCTTTGCAGAGGATACTGGTCTTAA